>NC_041375.1:21456147-21646147 GCF_900634415.1 Cottoperca gobio
AAAGGCTTGTTCCTCATAAAATATTGAACCCACAACAGTGGAGTTGTTCTACATCTAAAAAAATAAAGCCGTTTTACTTTAATATTCACCTTGCGGCAGTTCAAGTAGCTGCAAACTATACATCACTGTGAGGTTAAGAAGAGGAAACAGGACGCTAAGCATCTGTGGACAAACAGACAGAAGCATAAAGCATTCAGATTTCTGAATTCATTTGTGAACTTGTCTGAAATTCAGACCAAGTCTCCCAGGACTGTGAACAGAACATGAAATAAATACAACTATAGTACGTGCTCCGTGTATGAAAGGGAGAAGAAACACGTTTTCCAGTAAGGTTTTACATTAGGGAGACACATTTAGAAACTGCTGTAGTTTGAAATAGAAAAAGGGTGCTGGTGGTTGTACGCACCTTCACTACTGGGACCAAGAGTTATTTATGAATTTGAACTGGAGTGGTGTGTTTGAGTTAACACTATGAAATCGTAAGAGCCCAAGGATTCGTTAAGACCGGCAGGAGCAGAAGCATGCATCCCTCATTCATTTGAATTGAACCAGTTTGTCAGAGCAACGTTTGGTGCTGAAACGTGAAGCCCATGCGGAAGTGCAGTTCCTCGAATGGCCACTTGAAACTGACTCCAACAGCGAGTAAATCCCCACAGGCCCACCTCCGCTCTACACACGCACCATTTATGGATCGACAGAGAGTTCGGCAGTCGGCTCTGCCAAGATGCATCGCCCACTGAGCTTCACAACGACTCTTCAGAAACCTGCGGGTGACGTCACGAAGATGGCGCCAACGCTTGGGGCTCTGGCAACCAACGGGGTGTCATCCAGCAAGGTGTTGCTCAATCAAATCAATGCGAGCACACATTGTGGATAGAATATGCAAAGTGAATGCCGTAGTTCTACCGTTTATCTCACAATCACGTGACACGTGCAATAATAACAACACCAAACGCTGTGTTTCGAAGCATTCCTTTTTCCCGTAGTTGATGGAGCTAACAGTTTAGCTGCTAACAGCGATGTTGCTCACAGTTTAGCTGCTAACAGCGATGTTGCTAACAGTTTAGCTGCTAACAGCGATGTTGCTAACAGCTGTGCTTTTACATAATCCAGTTCAAAATTAAATTTTGAATTTTTCATCACTTACAGGGATGCTGTTTAACTATAAGTATAAAAACATGAATGAATCCCAAGGCAAGACGGTGCAAACGTGACTGATCAACACCTTTCTTACACATTAGAGGAAGGCACAATTCTAAATGCCTCAGACATCTGGGCTGCATCCAATAAAAAAAAGAAATTGCTGTCTGCAATTTAATCCTAGAAATAATGTTTCATTAACGCAGAGGCACTTATACAGGTATTGATCTTGTAGCATTTTTAGGCACTACTGCGCTGTGGTAATATGAACCAACAGAACTCGGCCAACACAAGGAGTAATGTTTTATTTCACTGCTTTCTCATGTCAAGTAGAGACGGATATTTGTGAGGTTGCAGATCAGACAAGAATAGAAATTAGACACGAGTAAAGGCGGACTTAATCCAGGACATCAGAAGCCGCTTGAAGTCTTGAACTGAAAAGGAGAAAATTAACTACAAAGAAGAAGCATAAGCACGGACTAAATGAACCGAGCCTCTCTCCCTCTCCTCACTTAATGAACCCCCTGCTACAGGTCCAACGTGCTTTAGCCTCGGGAGGCAATGAGGTTATTACCGACTGGGACATCAGACTTCACCCTGTGTAATTATACCGCCAGCGTCCGAGCTCTCCGAAGGGTCCGCTGCACTTCATCACATCCTAAAACCCCAAAGTGCAGCTGTTAAGGATAGCCTGCAGACTAAATGACTACCTAATCGTGTATAAATGACCAGCTGAAGACCGGGCGATTCTAGAGCTGAAGTACAGTCTTGTTGTGCAAAACAATAAAGTACAACCGTTTTATTTATTTTCAATTATTTTAATGTCCTTTCATGTCGCTGACGTTTTTGTCCAAAGCGATTAACAATAAGTGCAGACAACCTTGAGGGTACAAACTCAGAACGGCAAGAATCTCTGCAAGTACATTAGCCTCAAATAGGCCAAACCATTTTAAGTGCAGTAGAACAGCTTCAAATAAGCCAAACCATTAACTTCAAATAAGCCAAACCAATTTAAGTGCTACATACAGAAATGAGAAAATCAAAAAATATATACGTTTTATTATTATTGGCCAAGGTGCAGCCGAAACAGACTGGTTTCATCCAACGCTCTGTGTTTCACATGCGTTTGTGTCTGTAGCATAGTTTCCAGGCCAGAGGAGATGAGAGGGAGAAGACAGGGCTGATGATATACATTATCTTTGTTTACAGTACATTTGTTTTCACTGATGGATGGAAGAATTATTACTTTTCCCTTTCAAGCCAAAAGCTCAAACGTCAGGGGTTAAACTCTCCCTATATATCCTGCCAAACCCTAATCCTGCTTCAGCATGATGACATAATGAAAGGCTTCCTCCTTCCTTCACTTCCACTGCTCACCTTCTTTCCTCCCCCCCCCCCCCCACATCTGCCTTATTAGGTGACCTACATTTAACTGTGGTGCTGTGCATGCAGATGTTAAGTGCAGACACAGCCCCACTGGCTGTATGTGTCTATGTGCGTTTGCTTTAAAGTCTGTCATTTTAGCCTTACCCACGCAGAGAACAGAATTAATATTGCATCCACTGCTGCATCTCTGTCCGTGTGAGGAAACGTGCCTGTGTGTAGTTACTGTACTGTGGCTCTGCCTGCCAGTCTGTGTGGAAATGTGACTTACTACCAGCAGTAGATCAACCGGCTCCTCACCACTGGCACCTAGCATGTGGAGCTGAGCACACACACTGCAGGCGCTTACAGCTCATTCCAGCCATCCAACTGCCTATCACATACACCAGAGCATGCAATCGCATGGCTGCACATACGCATACAGATAAACATCTAAGTACAGACCAGCTTTGAAACCTAAAGTATAGCACAAACTTTAGCCACAAATACACTGAAGCAGAACCTCACTTCCAGTTCCTCCTCCTCGTAAGTCAGGAGGCTAAAAGGAGAAAAAGAAGAGGATGCCGATGTCAGGCATGTCTAGTTTCGCCTGACTACAAATCAACTTGCAGGGACTTGAATGTAATGCAGGTGAACATGAGCGTACTCCACCAGTACGATGGTAAAGGTAAAAGGGAAATGATGGCATTTTCACACATGATGTAGATAATATCCAGTCAGGTAATTAGTAGATCATCACACTGAGCTTTGACAAACACATCTGTCAGCCTGATCCAACTTACCACCAATGAAGAATAAACCAATTAGAGATCAAGCAATTAACACAATAATTGATCAGCAACACTTTAGATAATGAAGTTATCATTGACGTCCTTTATTTAAAGCAAACGTGCATATGCGTTTCTATTGTTACGACACTAAACTGAAGACCTGGGGGTTTTGTGCTGTTGCTCGGACAGAAGCAGTTTGCTTAATATACCAAACTGGGCTCAAGGGCAAAAAAGACCAAAAGGTTAATTTGATTGATAAAGACAATAAATCAGAAGATTAAATGATAATGAATACTGAATTTTAAAAACAATTAGGAGTTTAAGAAACATAGTGAATTTAGTCTATAGTTCCAAAACAAAGTCATGTGATTACATACTTCTTTACTTAACTCCAAATGTTAGAATTGATATTACCATAGCTTTAAATCAGCCGAAATGTATCTTTGTTTCACGTATTATCGTCTCTTAAGGCCCTGTCACACAGTTCCGTATGGCAGAAACGTACGCTGGCGCATATGGAAATTAGCATATACAACGTATATGAATGTATACAGAGCCTATTGATAGCGTATCACGTACTTATACAAAGCGTATCAGAGCGAATGGCCAATGTATTCGACAAATGCCCAACAGATGCATAACGCATCCGTAAGGTGGAAACTATGCCGGTGTATATAGAATATCGTCAATATGCTGGTGTACGTTGTTGAACGCTGAGGCGAAGGAATACGCTATGCATCTGTTGGTCATTCGCTCCGATACGCTGTATAAGTACGTGATACGCTATCAATAGGCTCTGTATACGTTCATATATGTTGTATATGCCAATTTCCATATGCGCCAGCGTACGTTTCTGCCATACGGCACTGTGTGACAGGGTCTTTAAGGTTAATATGTTTAACAATTTAGCACACACAAAATAAGCAATTCAGCAGACATGAAGCAACATCATTCATTTGTGTCCACCTGACAAAAGTTAAATATTCTCACTTTTAGCTCTGACTTTACCAACTCCCGAGGAAAACCTCTGGCTCTTATGCTGCTAAATGCTCCACTATGTTCACCAGCTAGTCACAAACTGTGTGCGTCTGCAGTTTGGTGCAGAGCAGGTCGTGTACAGTGGGTTTAACAAAGCATTTTCACAGCAGCCTTCTAGAAACTAGGCTGATGAGAGTAACAGGAGTGAATCAAAGCAGTAAAGTTTTGGGCCGCAAAACCCAAACAATGGGCACTAAACCACTACGAGGGGAACTGCAGAGTTGGTGAGAAGTCTGTGTGGACTCATCTTTTAAAACTACACAAAGGAATTTGACCCATTGTTCATACGAACATGTTGATTATGGCAGCTTGAAGCAAGGACTCCTTTAGCGAGGTGTATCTGATGTCAGGCTTGTGGCCGTGTCAAGAGTATCCCACAGGTTCACCTTACAACTGTCACAGCTTTTCTGAACCATGTCTCAATAAGAGTGTTTTACTGCCTCCGTGGCAAAAGGAGAAGATATATGTTTTATACGCTTCCCTCCATGTGATGCATACACAAAAACAGGAGAAGATCAAAAGGAAAACGAGACATTTTATCCTGCTTCTCTCTTGGTGGCAGCAGAATCATGAGGGACGGCTTCATGCTGTTGTAATACCAGGTCCAGCAAGGTCAGAGCAGAAAGTACCAACTCCATTAAAGACTGAGCCCCCTGAGGCGTATTAGGTCTGTCCTGTCCCCTTCTACCCTCCTTCAACCACAGCACCGATTATATCAGCAGAGCAACAATGTCTATTTGTGTAAAGGTGTTTTTAGACACATTAATCTTGCTCTGCAGAAGCGACTACACAAAATATTGTCCGAGAGGTGTGGCAAGGCAGAAGACACACACACACACACACACACACACACACACACACACACACACACACACACACACACACACACACACACACACACACAATCTGCTTTAGAAAATTCACGCCTAATCCACCATGATGCAGGAGAAGATACGACGGGGTCAACATGCTTCATCCATGTGTAAATAATGAGGCTTTATTCTGCAGTACAAACACACATAATGCAGAGCTGACACCTGGACACATTAACACACACACACACCTGGACAAGGTCTCTGCACTACCAATTAGCCCCTCTTTCTATCGGAGAACCATGTGAAGTGTTCATGCACCTTGTAATTACCAGAGGAGAGGACGCGTTTCATTTAAAACCAGCACTAGCGACGTGGCCCTTGAGAGAAAACAAGCCTCTGACTCAGTCCGAGTGAGTAACAGACAAGAGAAAGTCATCAGTCATCAGACTGGCTGTTCAATACCTAACAGCAGGCAGACTTTAAAGGTTTGAATCTAACAAGCCTGTACTTAACGCACTTCACAAGGCACAGTCATAGAGTAACCTCCACTTTCAGAAGAAAGGACATCTGACGAAAACGCGGAGCGGGGAAAAGTTGAACCATCCTGACCTTCCAAGCACATCCTATTCTGATAAATCACACGGTTCTTAATGACAGGCTTTCACGGTGCACAGAGACCTCTCCAATGCAGCCTGCCAGCAGCAAGGTCCTGTGAAGAAAATGCAGCTCTGCACCTCACATTATGGTCTATAAATACAGCCGGGAGCTCCGACGCCCGCAGCAAGCGAGCGAGCGTTTGATGTGAGAAAGTAGCGAAAGTCCACTTAAAAGCTCATTTCACTGTCGGTTCCCCTTCTTGTGGAGGCTGAATAGAAATAACAATGCTTGTACCATCAGATTGTACGATTAGTCACCCTCTCACACTTACACTGAGCCGCACTCCGACTGTGTCCGACTTAGGAATATTGAGTTTTTATTTGAGTTTAAATTTAGGGATGCAACTAATGATTATGTTTCTACTGATTATTTTCGATTAATCGTGTATAAATTGTCACTAAATAGTGAACAATGTCCATCCCGGTTCCTCAAAGTCCAAAGTGATATCTTTAAATGTTTCGTCAGTCCAAAACCCAAAGATATTCAGTTTAATATGATATGAAAATGACTTTATTAGATGTTCTTTCTGCCGATCGACTAATCATTACAGCTATTTAAATTGCCAATGCCTGCTCATCCATGCTCGGGAAATGAGCCTTAGGGAGTTGCAGGAAGCACGGAAGCGCACACACACACACACACACACACACACACACACACACACACACACACACACACACACACACACACACACACACACACACACACACACACACACACACACACACACACACACACACACACACACACACACACACACACACACACACACACACACACACACACACACACACACACACACACACACACACACACACACACACACACACACACACGCTTGTATTTGTAAAGAAAATCATGTTTGACTGCCCAGAGAACAACCCCACTAATCTACAGCTCTACAGCCATTTCCAGGCAGTTTAACCTCTCTATAATCTGCTTGAACTCGGGACACATACTTCTAAACACAGACTGAGATTAGCAGCCTATCAAAGAATTATAGTGCAACTATGAAAGCAACCCCACAATAAGCTGCTCAAACTGTCCCATGTCGCCGCTAAAGAAGACTCAACATAAGGAGCAGAGCACCAGACATCAAACGCACAGAAACATGTGCCTGAACAACTCCTCGCAGGAAGTTTACAATCCTGTGAAGACGGCTAATAACCCTGGACGTCCCATGGAGAGCCCTGTGCTCGGAGCGCTCACACACAAACACACACACAGAGGAGTGAGGGGCACAGCTGGTCCTGATGACTCCAGCACTCCTGCTTCTGAAGGCTGAGCTCAGATAACTGCTGCTCTGGTCGGTTAGCGCGCATCTGAAATTACACCTCCACCTTCCCAGAGTGCCCTGCCCATGCAATCCTTCTACTCCTGTGTACTTTATCTTCACATATACACACACAGCCTGGGACAGTTTAAAATGAAACTCTAGCTTTGACTGACACTTAAAAATATGGAGGATTTTAAGAGTAACTAAAAAAAGAAGCTACAGTGTCGACCGACAAGGTTTCATGAGCAGCTGTGGGATTCTGCGCAATGGAGTCTTTATAGATCCAGTAAGATGAAGAAATCCTCATTTGTATACATGTAAAGCGTCTACAGAGACAGAGATCTCTCTCAGGAGTTGGTAGAGACCAAAAACAGAGCATAAAAAGTGAGAGAATATTGAATATTGTGCAATTACATTCATCAGGTGAACAGAAAGTAATGAATGAATGTTGCTCATGTGTAAACAACTGCTCACATGTCAACTTAAGGTGATGTCAATAATGTTTAAAACTTTTATCCACTGCCCCCAGGTGGCCAGATCAAACATATTTAACCCCCACGTCTTCCATCATTGATTTGATATAAAAAGACATTTGAAACCTCCACCAACCTCATTCTTATGATCTTATAATTCTCTTCATCGTGCGGTTAAATCACTGGCGTCATGTTAAAAAGACGTTTCACTCTGCTGCTGCCGAGATGATCCGTTGCACACGTGTCCTTCAGAGACAGAAAGTCTGCGTCCTTTTCCAGTCTAGTGCGGACAGTAATGAAATGTGTCCTTGTAGCAAAACTCTTTTCTGTCCTGGAATCTATTTTACAATTTCCCCCCGCAAGTCACACAGCCAACCGCTAAACACCAACACATCATCAGAAAATATTTGCACATACTTCATAATGTTTTTTGCTTTGTTCAGTATCGAATTAAATAGTTACACCTCACTGGGGTTATTTTTAAACTCTGTCTCACACATACATTACTTCCCCGTTCAGACTTCCTGTAGTGCGATGCCAACGAGAGCGGTCAATCTCTGACGTACTAGTTACCTCCGTTACTGGGTCATCACTGA
Organism: Cottoperca gobio; assembly: GCF_900634415.1. Classification (NCBI taxonomy): domain Eukaryota; kingdom Metazoa; phylum Chordata; class Actinopteri; order Perciformes; family Bovichtidae; genus Cottoperca; species Cottoperca gobio. The sequence goes on from NC_041375.1 coordinate 21,464,296, forward strand.
CAGCATTATGCATTTCATCAATTGGTATTTTTAGAACAGCAGCCACTTCCTCACTGCCATTGTGTGGTGTAATACAGATCAGCCTCCAGAAGTCATTTCTAAGCCACTGATGGTTAACGATGAACAACATCTTATTGTACACTTATCATTGCTTTAATTTATCCTCCTCCTCCTCCTCCTCCTCCTCCTCCGGCTGCAGCTGCACCGCCATGTGCATCAATTTTACAATAAAGGAACAGAAATGGTGTCAGGAATGGATGGACTGAGAATTAAACATGAACTAAGGCTGCAGAATATATCGTTCTTTTATCGTCAACTTTTGCGATAAACACATCACAGGGATATTCTTAGTTAGTTGAAAGAGTACAAGTAGAAAACTGCACTTTAAAATGTAACTATCGTTCTTTTTTTATTTATTTTTTATTGGTGCCTTTTGTGTTCAGGAAATAATTTACTTTAATAAGTATTTATTAAGTCCACAAGCAATTTGTTGTATCGCAAGTATTATCGTTATCGCGATTTTCAACAACGTTATCGTAAATGTTCCTCACATCGTGCAGCCCTACCATGAACACACATCTCAGTGGGGCTGTATGGCCTACAGTCCTTTGTTTTGTACAATATGTGTAATTTATGTGCATATTTCTTCAGGAAATATGAGTGTTACCGTCAGTCACGTGACTCTTTATCTGTATGCAAACGCCCGTTTGGTGTTCATGCGGATTTGCCTGACGAACACTTTGTAAGTCAAAATAAATGACACATTTTGAGAGCTTGAAGACCACAGCCAGCCGAACAGAAACGCGAGTAAGTCTTAGACATTGTTCAAAATTGATGGAAAAAAACATGACAAAATAGGAGCCATGTGTGAAAGACAAGGCTGCAGGTCTGCCATGTGGTGGTTTGCCATTGTAGGATAAAAGTAGATATAATATTGCTAGTGCATACAAAGAAAGCAGCTCACACACACACACACGTACTCTGTCTGCACACGCAGAGGGAGGCCGCCTTGTTTGAGACAATAAACATCCAGCTGCAGAGACAAGTAGGTGCTAGCAAGTGTGTTGTGCATAGTTTTTTTGTAAAAGCAATAATGCAGATGTTCTGCAAAACGCTCACATTGGTGGTGTGTACGTGCGTTTATCAGGTGTCCATTAGAACATTCATAATGCATCGTAAGGGTGGGTAGCAACATCTATAGTTCACTCACTATGAAAGAGAATGTCCTGGCAAAGAAAAGATAAATAATTTAGCTTCAGTTTTATATAATACGTGTCCTTTCAGCTGGTGGTTAAAAACACTGTGGACTAAATGCTGTCCTCGTCACATCATGTCAAAAGCTTTGCAAAGCAGAGTGCACATAATTATTGAGCAGCTGCACACACAAACAAAATGACAATTTTCTGACGCAATGTCACTATAACCTGGAGAGAGGCTTGTGTTTTCTTCTCCATGCTGTTTTTGCTGAAGGCATTTCAAAAGACAGACTGGTGCCTTTGATTCCAGTGGACTACAGTGAAGTGCGAATGTGTGCGTGTTCTTATTGTAATGAGTTTTCGTCTACTCTCAACCGGCGCGGCTGTTCTTGAAGGTGATATGATGCTGTGTTTCGGTGACATTGAGATAAATCTTAGCAGCTCAGGGTGACAAACCTCGTCTTTCCTGTTGCTGATAACTCGCACTTCAAAAAAAAGGGCAACACACTCCAAACCCCCACAAAAGAAACAAAACACCTCGTCACTTCTATGTTTTCTTCTGCTTTTAAATGTTTTTACTTCCTATAAATCGTGTGATGTGAATTAGGGAACATAATGACTTTAATTTAAAGCACTTGGTCCGACATTTGGAGACATTATTTGCTTTGTGACACGAAAACATTGCTCCAAATAAAAGCCTGCTATAGTTGAGAAGTGGATAAGAAAGTGCAAAAACACTGCTCCTAAAATTAACTTTGTGAGCACAAGAGCATTAATCATGACAAAAAAAGTAGCACATGCATGCAAGCTCAAATATCATCGCACTATTATAGGAATCAGTGGGATGAAAAGGGCACAGTGTGGTGCCATCACGTTATTAAAATGCCTTTCACAGGTCTTTCCCGGGAGCTCTTTTCTTAGCCTGGGTTTCCTGTTTTGTATGGAGTAGTTGTCACACCATGTGCATGAAGCTGTTTAACAGAAACAACAGAGTGTGAAGGGAACAATAAACCTCTGCATCTTCTCCTCAAGTTAAAGAACAGCGTGCAGGCCTGCCTTCACTGTGAGCTACTGGGCAAAAACACTATTTATTCAATTTTAAGCACTCAACAGCCACGATCCACATGAGCATCATCAGCTGCTGATCCACATTGAACTGCATGTGTCAATAATGCTGCTAATTTTTTATTAAACCAATTGTTAGTGTGAAGAGCCGCGCGGAGACTAAATGAGCGATGTGATGATCATCGCGATCTGGGAATAGTAACGCAGACAAAGGATTTGTTTACTACATGCTTCATCTGCATGTTCGATCCAAGAGAATCCCTAAATATGTAATCGTTTTAAGCAAACATCGTGCATGCACATCACCCCCCCCCCCCCTCCCCTCCTCCTATGCTGCTCCGTGTCCTGCACAAAGCGCGCTGAAGCAGCAAATGCAAATCTGTATGGAAATGCTGCGGAAAGCGAACAAAGCCTTACCTAAAAACTATGTCGGTCCTCACTGGATGCTGCAGCTGCTGTCCGGAGGTCCATTTTGCTCCTGTTCGCCTTGTTGCACAGCGAGCATGCTGCTCGGTGGGGCTCGCCTCTGCTCTCCGTCCACGGAGAAGATATCCACTTCTACGCGGAGCGGAGCGGCTGTGTAGTCTGTCACTCTGTTGCTGGCCTTTTTCTCGCATCCACATCCACTGAGATTGAGGGGCGGAGTCAGCGAGGGCTGATTGTGTGGTTAGATGGCCTAGAAGGAAGGGAAGGAAGGGAGGAAAGGAAGGTAGGAAAGGTAAACTATATTGATATTGAATTTGATACCTTCCTGGCAGCAGGCCGTGAAGAAGAAGAGGAAGGAATAGATACTTATCATACATGTGATAACCTTCCACCAGGTCAGTCCAGGAAGTTAAAGACAAGAAAGGACGTTTTGGGAAATACACGTATTAGCCGATTTACTTCAAACCGAAAGTTAGATGAGAAGATTAGCTCGTGCCGGGAGCAGTGATTTCCTGATGTCTCCGCTGGTTGCCTGGCAACTACTCCCAGCCAAGAAATAGTGCCGAGCATATCCTTCCTTAAAACAGTGTAGTTGACTTTACATTTAGTTTTGTTTGGATTAGACAAACAATATATAATGTGTTGATTTGTGATCATTACAGGTGTTAATAGGTGGAGTGTGTTACCTCAAGCTAAGCTAACAGGCTACCGGCTGTAGAACAACAAATATAAGCTAGTTTCGATATTCTCCTCTAACTGCTAATTTTGTCAGCTGTTTTTATTTGTATTGTCTTAGTCTTAGTCTACTCTTTAGTCAACGAAAATAAGAGATTTTTGTAATGTTTTTATTTTTTAAATGACATTTTAGTGTCACAGTTCGTGTTTAATGAGACTTCATCTAAACCAGGGGTGTCAAACTCATTTTAGTTCAGGGGCCACATGCAGCACAATTTGATCTCAAGTGGGCCGGACCAGTAAAATCACAGCATAATAACCTATAAATAACGACAACTCCAAAATGTTCCCTTTGTTTTAGTACCAAAAAGTTCAGAGTACATTCTGAAAATGTTCAAATTTAATGAACTATCTTTTTACAAAACATTATGAACAACCCTCATGCGTCCCGCATGTTTGACACCCCTGGTCTAAACCATGGAAAAAAGGTTGTTGAGGAACATATTAGTCAAAACTTTCTTTTCTTCTTTGTCGCATTAATCATTTTGCATCCCCCTCAGACTCATCGTGTGAGCCCTTGGAGGGGACCTTTGATCCCTAGGTTGGAAATCACTGCTTGAAAAGGAAAATCTGGATCAGTTAAAGGGAAACTTTCAGCATTGTCAGCTTTACATCGTTGAGCAGAGAGCTCCGGCCGCCGCTAACACAGAGGGAAGCCCAGCATCGTTCATTTGCACACACCACACACATTTAAATGATAAAAAGCTGGTTGAAAATCGGTAAAGTTTACCTTTATCTGACTCCGAGTGCTTTGTAGGAAGCTGATGACAGGATAAGGAATCTGAATTTACACAACACACCCACTGTCAGATACTCAACATGCAAATACGTGAAGTAAGAATAAGTCAGATGCCATTAAAAGTAATGAGTGAAAACGTGCATAATCTTGTTTCCCACTGTTCATCAGTCGGTTGAGATCATCAAACAGAGAGAGGGAGTTTTAGAACTTTAGTGCAGCTACTGATGAAACTGAGACTCTGTTAACATAGAGAGAGAGAGAGAAAGCTTAATTTCAGGATGACATCAATTGTAGAATACTACAACAGGAGGAAACAGCAGTCAGGTCCACAGGAACCACTTAAACCTCCCAAAGCCCACAGAGACCCAGGAGACGTAGAACATGTTGAAAGGGAAGCTTTGGTCTGAAGGCTCCTTCAGCCCAACACAACCATAGAATGACAGATTCCACATGGATTTAATCCAAACAAAGTCCAAACAAAATATGAATGATTTACTATGGAGAGTATATAAACCTCAAAACACACAATTACTTCAATTCCAATGTGATACATGTACGAGCACTTCATCTGCCTCGGCTGTGTTTGTATATTTGTTGACTCTGCTCCTTTCACACCTTATGTTCTGAGGAGTACCAGAACTCCAGCGAGGACACGAATGCTCAACGCAAACCTGAAATGGAACACATTACTGAGATAATGCTCCTGTAATTTATCAATAGACAGAAAGAAAAAAGCTTTCTTAGATTAATTCAATCTAAAGGTAAGGTAGCCCAGTCTGTCCTTTCACTTCCTCTTCCACACTTCTTTGTTCCTCCTAAATATTGCATGTGCATTAGGAAGACCAGTGGATGATGGATGTGATGTGTCACACCTGCTCTTTTCCACTTTTCAGCATGTGCTCAGCATCACTGGATGAACTCAACGACTTAAGAGGGGAACATGTAAGATAAAGCGGTCACCATTAAAGGAGCAGTGACAAAAACCTCCATGCTGCTCTCCAATAAGATCCATTATCTCACATTCAGGCCTTCTGCTCCGGATCTCTTCACCAGCGTGGACAAGACTCTTTTATAAACCGACGTCCTCGGGTCAACAGCCAGCCATCTGAAACAACTCAATCACTCAAGTAGCATTTTATGAGCTTTGATCAAATCCCTATTTATTTAAAGGTGCGGATTTGAGTTTTACAGCCTGCCTGGTTGTGACGCACGAGACGCACTTTGAGCTCATAAAGTGCAATAAATGCTTGAAAGCAATTTGCATGTAAATGCACAATGTTTCTATAAATAATCGAAGAACCTTGTTCTTCTCCTGCTCGTCCACCCTGTCACTGTTTTCCATCATTTGGAGGAATATTAATATATTAATGAATATTAATTATGGCAATGGCTATTTTGACCGCCTTGTTTCCCATTATGAACAGTTTAATGTGTGAAAATATAAACAAAAACTACACAAAGAGTGTAAGAGGGAGCAGTTGAGACTGAGCCAGCGAGACGTGGCTATTTATTTGATTTACTGTATAAACAAAATACAAATGAATTCTGCTTTGAGGTCGCATCCTTAATTAAGGGTTTTGCTAAAGACTGTACATGAGGAAGTGGAGGTGGGGTGTCCCCAAAAACAATTCTCACCTCACCCTAAACAAGTTCAATTTAAAACACAAACTCTGTATTCGTCCTCGATTGACATTAAGCCTGTATTAAGCCAGGATGTAATTATAGTAAAGAAGATTTTTCTGTAGTCTCTTTGCGATCATCCATTTTTAAGTATCAGCAGCAAATCACACAATACAGACATTAACATAAACTATATTTATTTTAACTGTTATTTCACTTCATGATCATAAAACTGTATTTTAAAGAATGCCGCCTGTCTGCAGTAAAGGCATTAAAGGCAGTACACAGTAGGTGGTGATGGACGGCTGTCTCTGTCCCATCAGCTGTGCTGCCAACATGGACAGGAAGTCCAGACAGTGATCAGAAGAATGTAAACGTGTAGAAGGCGACTCAATCTGCAGAGAAAGATCGTGTGATACTATGAAAAGCTACACTTTATCTACTAAATGGCAAATAGTTTTGTTTCCGAAGTCACGATTAATTTCACTATCGATAAATCTGTTCAATTGTTTTATTTAATGTCCCCCTTTTTATTATTCATAAGCACTATATAAACACTAAATAAATGGTTTATAACACACTGAAATGCAGTTGTAAGAAACTTGACATTTTAAAGTTTTTCTATTAATTAAATAATACATTGTTTAATAATTAGAACTATTTTTTTATAATTTTAAATATGTTTTAATAATTTTAATTAATTTTAATAATTAGAATAATCTTTTAATAATTAGAAATATTTTGTAATAATTAGAATTATTTTCTAATAATTAGAAATATTTTTTAATAATTAGAATTAATTTGTAATAATTAGAATTAATTTGTAATAATTAGAATTAATTTGTAATAATTAGAATTAATTTTTAAGGCAACTATCTGTTTATTCAGCAGCATCAGGAGTTTCAGCTGTCGACAAATACATTGATAAACACAAATCTGTTTGCAGCTACATTAAAATGTGTTTAAAACCATAGTTATTTTATCTGAAGAGAAATACTCATCATACATGTTCAATAGTTTTTCAATGATACAACCAGTAAATGCTCAGATTTGAGAAGCTGTTACTTGTGAAAGTTTGAATAATTAACGAACTGATGAATTGTTTCAGTGAAAAATTTCTTACTAAAGACCTGAAAATGTAGCTGGACATTATTTTCACTATCTAAATAAAATAAAAGCGTTGTCTCAGTGTGGACACAGAGAGGGAAAGAAGATTTAGAACCTTTCTAAACAGACTGGAGTGTGATGGAAACATTTCAGCACCTCTTCAAGTAGATTCTTACAACAGTTGATCCGCAGACTGTTTGGACTCCGTGCTGTCACTTGCAGCTATATTTATTTGTGCTGTTGTTTTCACAGCAGTGCTGAACCCCAGGAGGTTTCTCAGAGATTTCTTCACACTGTACCTGTCACTTCATGGGAGATGGCAGCCCCAGTCCCACAGCCTCACCATACGGCAATGGCAGACTCAGCTCACCTTTTGTCTCTCTCTCTCTCTCTCTCTCTCTCTCTCTCTCTCTCTCTCTCTCTCTCTCTCTCTCTCTCTCTTCATCTTCTTGAGTTGCAGTAATCCAGCCTTGAAGTAACAAATGCATGGACTAGTTTTTCTGCATCATTTTGAGACAGGATGTGTCTTATTTTTGCAATGTTACGTAGATGAAAGAAGGCAGTCCTTGAGATTTGTTTTATGTGGGAGTTAAACGACAGATCCTGATCAAAGATGACACCAAGATTCCTTACAGTGGTGCTGGAGGCCAAGTTAATGCCATCCAGAGCTTCTATGTCATTAGAAAATGCGTTTCGGAGGCGTTTAGGGCCAAGTATAATAACTTCAGTTTTGTCTGTTTAACATCAAAAAGTTGCCAAACATCCAAGTTTTTATGTCCTTCATGCTTGAAGTTTAGCCAATTGATTGGTTTCATCTGGTTTAATTGATAGATATAATTGGGTATCATCCGCATAACAATGAAAGTTTATAGAGTGGTTCCTTATAATATTGCCCAAAGGAAGCATATATAAGGTGAATAGAATCGGTCCAAGTACAGAACCCTGCGGAACTCCAAGACTGACTTTGGCTGTCATGGAGGATTTATCGTTAACACGTACAAATTGAGATCGCTCAGATAAATAGGACTTGAACCACCATAGTGCGGTTCCTTTTATGCCAACACAATATTCCAGTCTCTGTAGTAGAATGTCATGATCAACAGTGTCGAAAGCAGCACTGAGGTCTAACAAGACAAGAACAGAGACAAGTCCTTTGTCTGATGCCAAAAGAAGGTAATTGGTAACTTTCACCAGTGCCGTCTCTGTGCTATGATGAACTCTAAATCCAGATTGAAAAACCTCAAATAAACTATTATTATGTTTTAACTCTCCTATAATGGGAACAGCATTGCACTCAGTGGGAGCAGTGATGCTGCACTTTGGACTGAAGGATGCTGCAGGTCAGGAGGAAGTTTGGTGGTTGAGATACGAAGGACATCACAGAGATGACTGTCGGTCATTTTGGTTCTCAACCTGCTTTTGTTCAGAGGCCACAGAACATGTTTGCTCACATATTTGAGTGGGGAAGTGCGCAACATTGAAGTTGCGTAGAGACGGAGCTTCACACAGAATGCTTTTTTGTGCGCAGTCGGCTCTTGTTCAGTGTTGAGATGACCAGTAAGATCAACTAAACAGGTCTGCCAAACATGGAGGGTCTCTCAGCTCATGAAGAGGTCAGTCCTCAGCCGCGACTCAGCCAGCGCACATCAGAACTGTAGAGTGCGTCCCCGTATTCAGCATTGACATCAGACAGGAAAGCTTGAAATTCTCTGTGAAGTCCTTGTGCTTGAATTATGTTGTGCCCTTTAGACTCCTAAGACCAAGCAGCTCTTCTGTAACGCAAAAGTTATCGTCAACTCCCCGCAAAAGAAAATGAACAGCTGTGCGGTGTCTGTCGCATCTGTGCTCTCATCACATGCAATCAGTAAACATCTAAAGCCCAAAGTTTATCTGACACGTCAAAACTGTGTTTCTGTGTTAGAACTAAGAAGTACAAAACATTCAAGCGCAAGTTTCTATCTGGGCCATATTCCATTATGCTTTTAGTTTAATTTGCTACCTAAAATTTGCTACCTAAAATCTCTCTCTTCCTCTCTCTCTCTCTCTCTCTCTCTCTCTCTCTCTCTCTCTCTCTCTCTCTCTCTCTTCCTCTTCCTCTCTCTCTCTCTTCCTCTCTGTGGCTTCATGCGTGTTTCCTTTTTATTCTCTCCTCACAATATCGCAATTATTTTCCTTTCTAAATGTCTGACGGTGTCAGGTCACAACCATCACCACACTGATAAGATTTCAGTTTGATGTCACATTTCTGCAATTCCTTAGAAACTCTACCGCCGTCCCACCACAAGTTCACCACGCCTGTCTATTTTAATGTTGTACTTTTAACAACAACTTGGCTCCATCATTCTCTCTTTGACGTTGACTTTTCTCTCCTGTTCTCCATCTCTCTCTTATATTTACTGGCTATGCTTGTAATACGCCTTTTATCTCACTGATGTAAGCTGGATGTAATACATTTAACGATTATGTGTTGTTGATAAGATAAGCCTCCTTGAGCTCTGTGAAACTCTTGTCTAAACCTCTCTAAAGAATTAAGATTGTGTTTCCAGAGAGACGATGGAAGAGGCGTCATGTGGTTTGGGCCTAAGTATTAATTTCCATTGGAAAACAACCACTTATTAAGACACTGTGTGTTTGTAATTACACAGACATCAGCTTGTTTTTTCCTCGTGTATATTTTGGGCACTGTTATGTTTCACACTCTCTCTCCCCCACTCTCATTTTGTCGAACTGGAAAAGACGAGGATGAGGGTGGTCCTTTAAAAGCGACACATCCCCAGGCTGTCACGGCTCTGTCTGGTCCTCCATTATGTTGCTGCGCCCGCCTCGCGCTAGATTGGAACTAGGTTGTTTCCATGGCAACCACACATTTGATGGACAGGTCCGTGTATGACGGCCGGTCCGCTGTGAGAGCTTCCACCGTCTGATGTCCATGTTTGTATCTCTACACACACACACACGGTGCAGCTCTGTGATGCTCTCATTGTCGAGCTGCTGTAGGAATGAAACAGATTCACACTCGTCTACTTTTAGGTACAAACGCCTACAGTACATTTTTTTTAATTTATTTTTTACAGCTACTCCTATACTCCCACAGTACAGCACATACAGACACAAAATACTTTGGGTGCCTGACGTGGGAAATTTGGCTCGTGTATTTAAATGTTGCTTCATCACATGAGACAGCACACAGAAAATAAACAAACACAAAGCTCGCAGATTCAAACATGGCAACCTGTTATGTTTCGGTGTCTCCTCTGCACTCCTATGCATTTGCATATTCATGAACCGTGTGACGTTATCACTGAGTAAGACGTAAGTTAGATCCCCTCTAACTCAGGGGTCTTCAACGTTTTTCAGGTCAAGGACCCCCAAACTGGTGTAGCATAGAGCAGGGACCCCCTACTGTGTATATTGTATAGAAGAGGCTTGAAGAGGTCCTTTCCTCCGCTCTGTCTTTGACTGTAGGTGTGTGTGTGTCGGGAGCAAAGTCCCTTCCGAAACACAGCGGAGGAGGGAATGTGAATGCACAAAGCAAAAAAATATACATATTTATATTTTCTTTTAATAAAATTAGCTTTTTCTACAAACAATTTGGCTTCATCTCAGAGGGACGTATTGTAACATTCGAAGAGGCCCTTTTGTGCCTTATGAGTAATCTTACTTTTGATACTATAAGTACATTTTGCTAATGATATCATTACTTACGTTCCACGTACTCTTAGTTAAGTGACTTTTAAACGCAGGACTTTAACTTGCAATGGAGTATTTTAATATTGTAGTGTAGTAAATTATTTGAATTTCTTTTGCAACACATCTTTAGTTAAAGCCAAACCAGTGCTTTAGAAAAGTCTTCAGTATTAACATGGAGCAACATAAAGATTTCAAAGACTGTCATCAATTTCTAAATCCTGACAAGATTCATTACCTGCTCCTAAAATAGACTATTTAGATTTTCTTTCATGTTGAAAAGGAATATGAAATAACTGCAAACCTCTCTCTCTTCCTGAATCCCCCTAAAATCACTCTGTTCCACCATTTTATTCCAGTAATTTTCAAAAAGGGATGTATCAAAGTGTTTGGCAGTGAGAGGCACCAAAGCCCTCTTTAAAGGATTACTGTGTGAGTAGGATGAGATGTTTCACTTCTCTTCCTCACGTCTTCCCAGCTGCACAGTGCATGAAAACCATATTATTATTTGTTTTCCACTCAGGTTGTTAAAAAAAAACAGCCAATAAAATATTCACTTCTGCACACAACAATATCAGCTTCATCAAAAAAGACTGCAGCTGAACCAACTGTGATTATACAGCGTATGTGTGTTTGACAGTGTTGTTCCCCCTCCGGTTGGACTCTCAGCATGCCTGCGACTCAACACCTGCAGGTCACAGACACCATATGTCTTGGGAAGCAATTCACAAGAAGAGCAGGACCCCCGCACGCATACACAAGAGAGGAACCAAACTTTTATGCAACATGGTACTCACCGACACCTACATACTTGCTAAATCCAAGAGTTTTCTGCAGCACACATTTCACTCACCTGAGGTCGAGGTGTATTTCTATCCGGCTCACAAGGTAAAATATTCTTCTCCATTATGCATCTTACCATATGCTTGTTGTGATACAAGCCTACTTGAGTGCTGTAAGCCTCAGTGACAAAGAGCCTGTCTAATCCATCGAGAAGTCTCCGGTGATGAGGATTTGAATGACAAAACAAATATTGTGAAAAGCTATTAAGATAAAGTGGAGGATTAAATGAAATTGCCTCGGCCTTCTGCACAATTTCCCAGCGTGAGCTCATATGCTGAAGTATGAAAAGCACAACAGGTAAAGCAGCAGACGATGTGATTGGTAGTCAGCGTTGTCAGTGATGCATAATTCATTCCCCGTGTTGCTGACTGTTGACAGCACGGTTGTAATTATCTTTGCAGTGAGATAGCTTGTTTTGCATTTTACTACATGTATACAAAAGGAACTGTACAAAGAAAGCACAGAGCGACACCCACATGAGCATCCATAGACATGATGTGTGTCTCCATCTTGACCACCAAAGCCACTGTTGTTGCTTTACGAGTGTGTGGTTTTGAACAGAACTGTGTAATTTCACTCGAGCTTTGCAGAGGCTTTGAACGCCTGCTTCCCTTTTCCCAAACTGGCCAGACTCCCCATCAGATATAATGAGGGAACATGGAAGCCAAACTAGAGGTTTTGAAATGGTAATGAGTAAGACTCCCTGCTACTAAAAGAGACAGAAGGACTGATTTAGCACAGCAGAATTAGAGATTGGAGGACAGTAATAAGACACATTTAGATGGCAGCCATATATTCAGCTGTGGTGACCAAGAGAAGAGAAGGAGTTAAGATTTTAGCCCTCAACATCCATAACGTCTATTTATAGCAAACTATGTTCATCGTTACAGAACATTACAACTTTACGAGATTGTTCCAGCAACATGCCCCTCGTTTAGGATTGTTAAGTGTTCCTATGGAGAAGAGTTAACAGCAACATAATGTACAATACGTTTCTTGAAATGTCATGCTTCGTCTGTCATCATTAGCTCGACTGACACCCTGACCACATGACACAAAGCCTCACAGGATGCCCTTAAGCCCATGCGAATGTACAGTTTTCTCCAGCTAATTGTCTCTCCCGCTGTTGCTCTAATTAGCAGGGTTTAAGCCACAGATTGTGTGTCAGTGTCTGCTTGCCTCTGACACATCAATTCTAAAAGCATGGACAATGTATGATGCACCAACATGCACTCTGACCTCACAGACCTCATGCGTTATGTGTTGCATCAAGTGGTAACAGCAAAAGCCTTTCTTATCCTGTTCTCTCACTATGACAAGTTACTCGGACAAGAGCCCCTAACAACCGCCCGAGAGCAACGTCTCTCACGGGGCTAAGATTAGAGGATACCTCACACTTTTGTGTCTGTTCATGGGATTTATTGACAATAATAAAATGTCAGTGTGAGGGCCGGGTCAGACAGAGCACGTTCAGCAGCCTGGGGCAGCGTTTTGCTTGCTGCTTTAGCCTCACGTTTTTGCCCTGAACGACAAAAAATACGAATCGCAGTGTCTTTAGGTATTTCATAAAACCATGTTTATATCTCTCCTAAATAGAGTTCCTTTAAATCTATTCAAATGTTTTACTCCACACCAATTTAAATAAGAACACATGTATTTCTACAACCTAATACTGACTCCTCTACATACTGTGTGGTAATGTAACTCACTATTTCTGTCTTATAATACAACTCCACCATAACGTACTGACATTCCTGACTAACATCACCTCACCTAGTATAAGATTACACTTTTTCTCCCTTGTTCCAGTTTGCTGCAAACCCCCTGGATTTCTCATTTTCGCTCTCAGGTGTGACACACACTGTGCGGAGTGGACATACTGACATTTGTAAATATATTCCGAACAATCGCAGCTACAGTTTGCTCTGATTTGTTTCTTCTTCTTCCATAACATCTCTGTGACCTCCTGCTTCAGACTGTCCAGAGGCAGACATCAGAGGACTGGAATGAGAAGCTCATTCTGCACATTCATCCAAGTGTGACAACCGGTTGGGGTAGGAGGGTGGGGGGGGGGGGACACATGGGTCATCACCGATCCATTCAGGGCTTTCAGTCGGAGAGTTTGCCTGACATGATGCCCCTGAAAGGTCGCCGGTCCATGAGATAACATTTATACAACCATCTCATGCTTGGCTGGACCACTTTGGACGGGAGACGAAGGCAGCAACAAAGCATGGGTTGGTTACGAGAGCCTGCAGGGTGAGAAGCAGTGAAGTACAGGAGCTGTGGGGTGTTTATTCCTCTGATAAGATGTTTGTGTTGGAGACGTGTGCGCTTCATTTCAGACGTGTTTGCACCGATTAAATGTGGTGTTAGGCTAAGATTAGGCCTAATTAGAGATGCACCTTTTAATACAATACGTTCACCCCAGGAGTCGATATAATCCCATGGAGAACACAAACGAAGGGGTGATAATCATATAAAGAAACAGATGTAGTGTTGTGCATGCAGTCAGGATGCTAATAATAATAACTGTTGTTGTTTTCTCTTCATACGAAGAGTTCAAAGAACTTCACAAGGAAGAAACTAAATAAACAGGAGGAGTTAAAGCTGCTGTAATTGATATTTCATATTTTATTTTTAGTGCGACGTGAAAGTGCACAGAGAATATGTTTAGTATCAACATTCGTGCAACTTTCCAGATACGTAAGTTAACAACATTTCCTTCAGTCAGCAAAATCCGCGGGTGTTACATTTCCTTTACAATAAATCTGCTGTTGAAAATTATTTGTAGCCATATAAATGTATTTTCCAAGAGACAGGGTTGTAAGGTGATACGTCAATGTTGTGTTCAGCTGTCTCCAAGTGTCCAAAATAAATAAGTCACGGTGCTGTTAAAAAAGAGGACCCAAGCCCGGGACACACAACAGGCAGGTTGCAAACAAAAAGCCAGCGAAACAAAAGAGAATGATATAAAAACAAAAGCTGAAGGGGAGCAGGCTGAGGTTTCAGAAAACAGGACGACCCAGATCACAGGGGAGAAACACAAAAGGTTCGACCGCACCAGGAAACACAGACGACGAAGCGAGACGGAAAAATAGGACACACAGGTGTATACACAGACATCTAATCACAAGAGCAGGACACAGCTGGAGGAGGCAGATCATGTGATCGTGCAGAAAGAGTCTGCAACAGAGAAATTCAACTGAAACCAAAGTGATGTGTTCTCTCGGTGTCGAGTAGCACACAACTGATTGTTTTGTTTAAGAGGTTTAAGGAAGAAGGGGGGGGGGAACATGCATAATAACAATGTAGGCTTGTTGGGATGAATTACTGTATCTTATCGGTAACACAAAAAAGGCTGTAACATATTTTTTATTTGAAAAACGGAAAGGAGAACCAATGACAATGAATCTAATATGCCCTCTAAGACAAGCAAATGTATTTCTGTCTCATCTCTAAAAAGTTATTAATTGCACATCGATTAATCGTAGCACGCGGGGCCAAGGCAGCTTTGCTGGACTGAACCAAAAGAGGTGTTATATTTCTGAGACACTTGCTGCAGCCATAACATTTAATACAACATAATAGATCCATGACAAGCAGAACTGACACCATATACAGGATTGTGCTGCTGTGTGCGGTTTCTGTGGTGCAGCATGTCTAAATGTGACTGGAATATCCAGAATATTGTTTTGTTTTTCACTCCAAAAGCTGTTTAAACATTAATGGATGGCTGGGAAATACAAAGTTTGATGTTGGCCTTCGACTGGCAAGGTTAGGTTTCTGGATTTATGAAATAGTCGCAGAGGTTTCTACGTCAGGACACTTTGATGGGGGAGAGTTTGACGTGAATAGCACACTTCAGATTAACTCGGGTTGGCAGCAGCCAGTTCGTCAGTCATCACAAATTCATGCCGTGCTGCCAGACTCTATTCAGACACACCAAATGTGTTTTTATATTCTAGTGGAGATCCCGACGAGACCAAACATGTTCTTCTGATATTGGGGGAAATATTTGCAAATATTTCCCTTTGATGGAATGATGCAGCTATAAAAACAAGGAG
The DNA here is from genome assembly GCF_900634415.1 of Cottoperca gobio. Lineage (NCBI taxonomy): Eukaryota > Metazoa > Chordata > Actinopteri > Perciformes > Bovichtidae > Cottoperca > Cottoperca gobio. The sequence continues at coordinate 21,479,781 of NC_041375.1, forward strand.
ACTTGGGAATGAATATTTCACTCAGTGTAAACATCTTTTAGTTTCATAAAGATTCAGCGATTAGACCTCAAACAGAGTGGAATAAGGTGTTTTTAGCAGCCCTGAGGCGTCGGGGAAGCACAAGGATGGAACTGTTTGTTGCGTTGTTAAAGAAATTAAACAAGGTATTGACTGCATTATAAATAATTCATGCATCTATTTGCACTCTGCTTTTAGAGGAAGAAACAAGGGTTCAAAGCCAAACGGTCAGTGTTGGTTTTACGTGCATCAGTGTGTCTCTTGAACGCAGCAGCAGGAAGTCACTTGCACACGCAGTCATTTAAAGTTACACAGTTAACAAGAGAGCTGGATATAGGTGCACTCAAGTGACTTCATGACGTAACCTTTAGAAGAGTTGTATGTAAGCAAAAAGCTAAACTGTGTAGAACAATCCGCGAGCAGCCGGGCGCTCGGATGAGTCCCTGTTTAACAAGTCACTTAAAAAGAAAAGCATATGTTCACTGGTTAGAGCTTTGAAACATCAATTTCAATTCCCTTTTTGTCTGTAAAAGTATCCAAGAGGCTTGTGGTTTGTGAACTGAGATTGCTAATGTGAGGGGTCACATTTCCTAAAAATGTTGTGGAGGTTTTAAATTGGAAAACCACAACTGCTTTTGGCTACGAGTGACTTCTCTTCTGTTTTTTGAATACAAAACAGCACGAAAAACCATAAACTGTCTGAAGTTACGTACTCATTTGATAGTTTTCTGGATGTGACACAGCAGCAGAGAACTTCCCTTGATCTGCTCTCGCACACTGGCGTCGATCAGAAGATATTGGCTCGCACTACATAAGTGCTCCTCTGGTTTTCTTGAGTTAATACATGCAAGTAAAACACTCAAGACCTGGATACTCATCTGTGTTTTGTGTCTGTGTTCTTTAACCTTGGTAGGAACTCTGTGGGGATTCAGAGACTGTAGCTGCTGAGATGAGTTCAGTCACATGAAAGAGCAGCTGGATGAAATGAACATTCCCTCAAGGCCTGGCTGCTGCTTCTGATACTCCTACAGACGCACCACAGGGAGCTGAATAAGCATTATAGCGTGGTGAAACACATGACCTTAAGGTTCAGCTCATCAGCAGCAGTAACCCCACCCGATCACAAGTCAGTGCACTACAACACACTTCCCTTTGGTCATCCTCCCTCCCCCAACACAAGTGTTCCTCGCTCTGCATGTACGCATGTTACTTCTTCACAGTCCATTTACAAGATAGTGCACCTCAAGTATTTTCTGACTCCGGCAGTATCATGTTCTCCATCTGAGAGTGGAAGAATGTGTCCATAACAAAAGCTGTGAAACTTCCTGTTCGGATAGGACACTGATCAGCAGAAAGTTTGTATAGCTCATCAAATGCTGTGGTGTGTGTGTGTGTGTGTGTGTGTGTGTGTGTGTGTGTGTGTGTGTGTGTGTGTGTGTGTGTGTGTGTGTGTGTGTGTACTGTGAGGAGATACGGAGCTCAGCTTAGCAAATGAGATGAGACCCAACAGCCGTACTTATGTAAACGTGCCATTTTAAAATGTATATTTTAGCAACTGTATCTCATCACCACATATCAAATGATTAAGTTTAGTTGTAGTTATTGCACTAAATCAACATATCTCATCAAAACAGTAAAAAATATATTGTCTATATTGTTAAAACGATGGAAAATAACTTATAATGTGAAATGGATCTCGTTAAGTCAAGAGAATTTAAGAATATTTAAGTACAAAACTAAAATTAAACTTTTGTCTCAGTGGGCTTTACAGACTGTACAGCATACGACACCCTCTGTCCTCAGACCCTCTGTCCTTAGACCCTCTGTCCTTAGACCCTCTGTCCTTAGACCCTCTGTCCTCAGACCCTCTGTCCTTAGACCCTCTGTCCTCAGACCCTCTGTCCTTAGACCCTCTGTCCTCAGACCCTCTGTCCTTAGACCCTCTGTCCTTAGACCCTCTGTCCTCAGACCCTCTGTCCTTAGACCCTCTGTCCTCAGACCCTCTATCCTCAGACCCTCTGTCCTCAGACCCTCTGTCCTCAGACCCTCTGTCCTTACACCCTCTGTCCTCAGACCCTCTGTCCTCAGACCCTCTGTCCTCAGACCCTCTGTCCTTAGACCCTCTGTCCTCAGACCCTCGCACTGCACAAGAAAAAATCCGTCTCCCAGGACGCACAGACGTGCATCAGATGTCGTGTGTACAGAATAAACAACGACAGAAATGATGATGTGATCATATATGAAGAAGATGGATTTTAATGTCTTATGTTACATTACATTCTCAATTTACAAACAAATCATTGTTTTTTGATAATCTTTGAACGACTTATTGTTTATATTGTTTTGTCCTCTCAAAAGAATATTAATGTATTTTATTTATTATCTTTTCTTACGGCGGCAGTAAAACGTATAAATGACGCTGACGCCATTCAAGCTGCCCCTCCATGTTTAACAGTAACTGTTATCTGGGATATACCATGATTGCATATGGCTATTTGGCTTCCAACCAAAACATAATTTCCCTCTTTGCAGTTTCCTGTTTGATGCATCTGCAAATGCACTTCCTGTGTGAGTTCCTGGCTGAAGTCCTGAAGGCAAAGGGGGGGGGCAGGGTGCTGTGATGTACGGACGAGTAAAACGAGACGTGCAGCAGCGGAGAGGTATGTGTGTGCGTGTGTGTGTGTGTGTGTGTGTGTGTGTGTGTGTGTTTCGGGGGAGTATTGTCGTTGGCATGGTGGCAAAATCAAACTGTTTCAAAATCTTGTATCTAGTGTTGAAATTATTAGTCAGTCGACAGGAAATTAATCGACAATTTTCATCATTTATTAGTTATTTAGATTAAAGATCAACTACAGAAAGACACCCCCCCCCCCCCCTCCTCCGTGCCCCCCACCTTATCTTTTTGGTACGCTCCCTAAGTACAGCATTACAGACTCACTTCAGCTGTGTACTCTCAGTCTTGTTTTCTGACATTTTATAGACTATAGGGGGAAAATGGACAGATTAATCAATAATAAAAAAGTAACCATTGCATCTCTGTCCGCATAGCAATGGAGTCTGAGAGTGGGGGGAAAGAGCCACATTCATCCAGAAATTTCTGAGCATCAAAGTATTTGTGATGCACAAACACTGATGAGGACTAATAAGAACGCAGACAGACTGCAGGAGGAAGAGCTCACATTAAAATGTGGAGGGAAAAGTGGGACAACATGTGGAGTCAGGGGCAGGCAGCGACAGCGAATGATAGATGTAGCGAGACGGATATGACAGATGGAGAGAGGAGAAAAAAGAGAATGTTTGATAACTTATACCCGTCCGCAATGAAAGGAAGATAAATTGCTTCCATTTACAGAGGGAGCAAGACTTCCTTCTTGTGTTGAATGGCTGCCCTGAGGGTCTGAACCTCTGCGGCCATCTCTTTGTCCTTCGATGCTCTCTGTGCGTCCCTCTATCAATGCTACAGCACCAGTGCTTTTACACAACCTAACCCACTAATATTACACTCTTTGCATTACTACCAAGGACTGCGTTCCTTCCAGACATTCATTCATTTTGAGTTTGCTGTGAAAAGCATTTTGCAGAGACTTGAATCAAGCTCGAGACACGTAAATCATTAGTGAGTCTTTATCTTCTTGTTATTTTCTTGTTACGTCATGGTTGTTTGTTAGGAAGCTAAATGCAAAGACTAATTTGAAAAATCTTTTCTTGAGGGCTGTTGGAAACAAGAGAGTTGGTTGATGCAAATTAACATTTTTTAAGAGATAGTTTGACACTTTGGGAAATCTGCTTCTTCACTCTCACGCTGAAAGTAAGTTGCTGCAACACTTTAGCACGAAAGCCCCTTTAACCCCCGTTACAGCGTGGTTCTTGTACCGATTTAACAAATAGGACGTAACGTGTTAAATCTAGGGTGGGTAATGTATTTCAGAAATGTTATATTTGTTGAAATACTCTTTACATAAATCAAATGCTTTGACAAATAATGAAACATAATCCAGTATCTGTGGCTGTCGCAGGACTGCAGTGAGTCCGTGCAATCATTTAATGAATGTTTGGACGCCTGCCTGCTGCTACAGCTGCTGCTGCGAGATACAACTTCATGTTTTTTTGCTTGGATAATTTAAAACATCTAGTTTCCTCTTTCTCAGAATCAGAATCAGAATTTGGTTACAAGTAATTTGCTCCGGTAATCTGCGTATAAAAACACAGAAGTGAAAGAAGAAATATTATAAAAAGAAATATTAAAGCTTTCTGCAAAATGTGTACAAGAAACGTAAATATACAAAAAAGCAAATACAAGAAGAATATGAGAAATTACTGTGAACAAAATATGCACATTATATCTGAATGAGAGATGGTGAGACATTCTTTAGCCTCACCCGCTGTACGCCTGTGTCTTATATAAAGTGACAGTATATGTATTGTATTTCCTGTTGTAAAAATAATCCATACAGTTAATTACACAACAGACCAAGCCAACAATAAATACAATATACAAAATGAACATATTATGGATATCCAATGCTTCATTTCCACTCACTCACCAACACAGCTTTTCAGTAACCAACCCTGAACTCTAAATCTCCATATACTTCCGTCCTGCTTTGCTCTAACCTGCAGAGTGCACCTGCACACTGAGACACAATAGAAGCTTTATTACCTGAAGACACACTGTACGGCGTACTCTCCCTGCACTGCCTCTTTTTGCTCCCACATCCTGCTATAATATCCACTCACTTATTCTTTGTTGTTCTGGTGTTTTTAGTTTTTATTGAGTCTGTCGCAGTTTTGCAGCTTGTGTGCCATACATGACTTTCCTTCTATGGGTGAGTAGCAGGTGCAGCGAGAGGGGAAGAATGTAATTCCTCTGGGCCAACATTCATTTTCTCGCTCTCTTTCCTGCCGGTAACACAGTTTGTAGACATAAGACACAGTTCTGATATTATCCTTGGTTCGATGGATTCCTGCCTGTGCAGACGAATCATGAGTCTGTAAGTTCAATCAGCAGGAGAGATGGGGGAGCGAGGCTCCAAATCTCCCTGATATTCTTGAAGACAGTGCCAAATGCTCTGCTCAAGGGCTAGCTATCTATTCTCTACACGTATGCTCGTGTATTATGAGGAGGGGGGTAAAGTCTGCAAGCGAGACAAGATGAAAATAATATTAAATGCACTCACAGGGCGCACAAACTCCACAGAAAGAAAAAGACTGAATGTAGAAATGTTTAGTCGTAGAAGTTTAGTTCTCCAACGTGAAAGATGCTTACGTAATGCATGCATCTTAATCACAATCAGTTATTGCAGGGTTGGAGTATAACGTAACTGAGTTAACAATCATTGTCCAATAAGTGTGAACTAATCACATACACTCAGATGAACATTTCCTAAGAGTAAGCAACAAGACAGCTTTAATTCATGCATTACATCTTCATGTGCTCCCTCATTATGAAGGTGTTGCCGCACACAATCGGAAATAAATACTTTGTTTTTCTCTGCAGCTTTGAACCTTTTTTCAGTTTTCATTTGCAGCCAGATAAGACTTTGTTGAATTTGTCGCTATCTCCCGCTCTGTTATTCTGCCAAGGTCACTCAGGCTGATGGGGAGGGAGAGGAAGACAACACCACTCACCAAGACAAGAGGTCGTAATCAGAGAGAGCGAAGCTACAATCAAACATAGACCTCTGGCAGAAAACAGACAAAGCGTGACAAAACAGGAGAAAGAAATAACCATAATTGTAGCGAGGGAAGTGAGGAATTTCATAAAAATACATCTGAAGAGAAACATTTAATCATACAGGGAGAAGAAAAGGACAAAGCAGAGCTGTGCGGAGGGGAAATTAAAAAGAAAAAGTGAGTACAGGCAGAGAGGGAGCGGTGGACAGACAGAGGAGACAGAAGGCAGGGTAGAGTCGACGGAGGGGTGCAGGGTGGTGGTATTTTTAACATGTTCTAATCAAAGCCTGTTGCAACAAAACAAAAAAATCTCCCTCTCAGTTAATCAGAGCGAAGAAACACAGAGAAAGGTTTCTGGATGCCAGAACAATACTGTGGGAAGCCAGACTCAAATATGCTGTATAGTGGGGGATTTGGTACGTACAGCACACGGAAATGAGGACAGAATTGAGTAAATCTTTTCCGCATGAAAGACTCTTCCTGGAGACTCGGGGGTTTAATAAACTGGGGGGGGGGTTGTTTCCCCCCCTCCATCCTGAGGAAGAAAAAAGGGAGGAGATGAGTTGTGTCAGAAGGCGAGGGTGAGGATGGATTGAGGGATAAAATCAGACTCTGTCTCTCCTCATGTTTGCTCGCATTTCGGAAACCTTCTGCTGGCCGCTCTCCACTTTGTAATCCTGGTGTCTGGGACTGTCAAATCTGTCTGTTTTAATGAATCCCAGCAGATTAGCAGAGACAATTATTCTAATCCAGGGGACACTTAACTAACCCTGAAGCTCTTTCCAGTCAAGCAACATATGGTGAAAGTTCTTCCTACTTCGTATCATTGCAATCCCTCCACAGACCTCGTGTTTCAATCACAGCATTGTTTTCAAAATGTTTCCAGGAGGCTTTTTGGTCTGTGAAGAATAAATTGTTTCCTGCACCTCTTCATGGCTTTGATAAATATTCATCTTGCTGATGCCTGCATCCTGCTGCAGCGCGGCGTGTTAAAGAGCTGAGCTGTGAGTCTGAGGATGCTCAAATCACACAGCAATCAGGCCTCGTCATGGCTCCTGTGGCCGTGCCATCAGTGCAGGTTCAGCACTCAGGTGCATCTCGCCTCCTTTATTTTAAACAGAGCTTGACTTTATCCAGCCATTAACATCGTTGTTTGCCGTTTCACATACTGATGGGATGCTTTGTGATGATTTCTAAGCGCCGCTCAAGGGACGTTAATCTAATCCAACACAGAGGCGTTCAGTAGCATCTGGCAAGTGGTGGGACAGTGGAGCGGCTTGTATGCAGTAACACACTTCCAGCCAGTGAAATCCGATGGGAGTAGGATTGTGCAAGCCATTAAATGTGTCTTGGGGGCCGGATAGTAGAGGTTATTATCCACAGAATCATGACAGGAATTTAATAACGGCCTTTTGTCCTGTGAATTTTCCCTCTTCCCATAAGGATCCTTCTGTTTCTGCCTTTCTTTCCGCTCCCTCCTCTCTTCTCGATCCCTCTGCTCCTCTGGGGGGAATGAGTTAAAAGCATAATACTGGGAGTACTTGAGTGCTGAGGATTCCTCTTGAATGCTAAACGGCCTTATCAAATAGCACACTGCAGCACAGGATCCTAGGTACTGATGGGCAGCGAGAAGGAGACATTAGACAGGTCTGCATACTAAATGTGATACATGCTCCATTTACACACAAACTACAGAAGGCTTAGTCACGATCCTGGTGTCAGGAAAATAAAGAAATACTGTAGTCTTGTCATCTCCTCTCTGTGTTTCAGGCTTCTTATTGCTTGAAAATGTAAACCCACATAAAGACATTTTCAATATTAACATAAAATCAAGTTTACAAGCTTTGCCAGGCTTTCAGCAGTTTAATACTTCACTGTGTTGGTTCCCCGGCTGCACATAAACCGTGTGATTGAGTGTGATGGCTCTCACAACCCACAATATAAAAACTGTAAACTCGCTTGTATACAAATCAAGTGAAGGCTACCTGCCGTAAGTTGTCAAAGATTTAAAAAGGGTGTGTGTTGAAAAACACAGATATTTTCTCACTATTTGGTGGAGACCAAAAGGGAGCCGAGAAGAATATTGGACTTGTGTTTCTGCTTTGCAGCATAACGGTCACAAAGGATGTAAATCATGTGCAACAGCAGTCAAATGCTATTGTTTTATTTTATTTTATTTTATTTTATTTTATTTTATTTTATTTTATTTTATTTTATTTATTTTATTTTATTTTATTTTATTTTATTTTATTTTATTTTATTTTATTTTATTTTATTTTATTTTATTTTATTTTATTTTATTTTATTTTATTTTATTTTATTTATTTATTTTATTTTATTTTATTTTATTTTATTTTATTTTATTTTATTTTATTTTATTTTATTTTATTTTATTTTATTTTATTTTATTTTATTTTATTTTATTTTATTTTATTTTTTTTTTTTTATTTTTTTATTTTTTTATTTTTTTTTTTTATTTTTTTTTTACATTTAAAAAAAAAAAAAATTTGCCTGGAAAACGTTCTGCCCTTAGTGGTGAGAAAGTTCTTCTTGCAGCTTTAAATAAATGATGAGGGAGGTTTGTGGCTTTGATTGGGTGCTGTGCTTTTGTCCTCTCGGTCTCTTAAAATGAAAAACATTCAAGAACACAGAAATGTATGCAATGTTCATAAATTGAAAGTTACTAAATGTATCGATGCATAATTATTCAGAAAGCAACGGGGAAATCATATACATAAGTAAATATATAACTTCAAACCTTTCCATGGCATCAATGTTAAAGCTGCAAAAAAATATATTGGAAATATTTTTGGTTAATCGATGAAACATTTTAGCAAAATTCAATGTTTCCAGATGTTACCATATGATATCATAGAATGTCTTTCTTGGACGGTTTGAGAAAACAATACATTTTAATATCTCACGTTGAGCTATGAGAAAATGTGACGCCATTTTTCACTATTTTCTGACATTTTATAGATAAACGTATTCATTGAGAAAATATTCTGGAATCTATTCGATGATGGAAATAATGATTAGTTGCAGCCCCAGTCAAATGTCTCCTCTCAAAAACTCTGACAGCACAAGTGTAAGTTTACACATCTTTTCAATACGCTCTCTGATGTTTTAGTTAAGTCTGAATTTGTCAAACAATTTCTTATTCATGCTTTGTTTATGAATACATCTACTATTAACAATTGTACTTGGCATTCAGGGCACAGCTATTGTGTAATGCTTTCAAATTGCATTCTCTCTCACACACACACACACACACACACACACACACACACACACACACACACACACACACACACACACACACACACACACACACACATACATTTCATCTGTATAACACTCTGCCTACACTGTTCCTATTTGAGCTCAAATAAGAAGCACAGTGCGGCTGTGGGAGTTTTAAAGTCCTGATTGATTGATTGTGCGGGAGGACAGGACGCTGTGTGTGTGTGGGTGTGTGTGTGTGTGTGTGTGTGTGTGTGTGTGTGTGTGTGTGTGTGTGTGTGTGTGTGTGTAGTGGCAGAACGATTTCCATCCTCCATCTCTGCTGCAATCACACATAACAGTCTTGTCAATGAATGATGCTAAATAACAGGCCAGTTCAGACTGAAAACGGAAGACAGAGAGCAGGAATAGCAAACTTTCTCTCTGCACCCCGTCTCTGCTTCACACACACACACACACACACACACACACACACACACACACACACACACACACACACACACACACACACACACACACACACACACACACACACACAGCAGTGCATTGTAAGAGAACTGCAGTATAAAGATTTAATGAAACTGTAGGGGATGTTGTCTTGTGGGGTTTAAATGTTTAAATGTTGCTATTTCTTGCTGATACAGTGGGGACAGAGTTTCCTGTAGTAATCCGTGTGTCAGTGGTCTTCTTCCTGCTCCCTTTGCCACAACAATTCCCTAAAGCAGAACAACATCAATGTCTGTCTGATGTAAGCTTTGCATAACCCGAGAGCTGATCATGTTGAGGGCTATGGGAACTGTAAATGTGCAACAAACTGAGAGCGCCGTATGAGCAACACACGAAAAAACAAAGAAACAAAATTCACAAATAAAAACTGGCAGAAGCAGATTTATTTTTCCTTTTTTTCTTTTACAGGTTGTTAAATACGAAAACAACGACCTAATCTCTAAGGGTGTTGTTGTGCCATGTGCTGTGAGCTTTGTGCCACCTGTTCATAGAGGAGTAGTGCTCCTGGAGGTTTTCTGGGGAGCTCAACACGCAGAGAGCATTGTGGGTAAGGCTCCGGTGCAGCCAATTTGATACCAGGCAGCAGAGGAGGGAGACGTCTTGGACAAAACCTGGCTTGAGGCTTAATTTAACATCTAAGAAAACAGTGGTACTGACACAGATTTCATTTGACAGCCACCGCCCACTCACACTCACTCTCTCTCTCCCTCACTTATTTTCACACTCTCTCTCCTCTGTCGCTATCTGACAGATACACACACATTTACAAAATGTGATGTAACAGCCCCCTTGAGCTGTAATCCAGGGCGAGCATCCATGAAATAAAAAAAAGGCCTGTTCAAAGGAAGAAACAAAATATGACTGCAGCTGGCGGTCGAGCTGCACCATTAGACAGCCACAAGATCAGGATGTTACAAGATTGTGTGTGTGTGTGTGTGTGTGTGTGTGTGTGCGTGTGTGTGTGTGTGTGTGTGTGGGGCTATCATTTGGGTACAGACGTCATCTGATTTCTAACTCACGGATCTCTGTGTGTCTGTCTGCTCATATAACTGTTACAATGTACAGCCAGACTCCAGTTGGCTGATTTGCATCTGTGACGTTTCGTTCATACTAATCCACTCATACGTGTCGCAGGAAACTCCCACGCCATGTCCACAATTGCTCAATATTTCCTGTCAGTGAAGTTAAGTGTTTCCAGTTATTGCTGCTGATTAGATCTGCTCAGGTTGAAGCTGCACAAAGCTATGTTGTACTAATAAGAATGATTATAAGATCAGTTGAGACTCTGAGAGACAGACTGAGAGAGATGTTACTCAAACCGAGACAGTGCACGCCCATCACCTCCGCTACAGTGAACCCAGTGTGTCCTAAACCTGCATTCTCTCTAACGGCCTGCAGGGGGCGACGCCTCTGGTTGCAAAAAGAAGTCTGATTGTATAGAAGTTAGACGATTACTTAAATAAAACGTTGTGAACATGAGTTTATGGTCTCAATCGTTGGTTTCAAGTGTTTTTCAATTCAGCATGTTGTTCATTTGTTTAACTTTGTTCCCATTTAGAGTAAAATAGACGATATCGCAGGTTACGTTTAAAAGCGTTGCTACCTTGTGACTGACTGCTACCTCGGTGTTTTCCAACTTTAACCCTTTCACAGTGTGTTTTCAGTTCATGAACGTTAATTGTATCATTTTAGTCGCCTAAAAATGTTTTGTTTAGCGTTCGGATGTACTGGTCCCAAAAAACAAGATGGCGACGGTCAAAAAGCTTAACTCAGGCTTCAGAGTGGTAGTCCCCAGGTAGTGCACAAACCAATGATTGACATCACGGTGACTACGTCCACTTCTTAAATACAGTCTATGACGCTCACACAATTTTTTGTTTTGATATTTTATAAATACATTTAGCACTTTTACACTTTTTGAACGGAGGGTTTTGAATTACTAATACTTGCTAATACTACTTCTACTTCCGTGAAGGATCATAATACTTAATCCACCACAACACAATCTTTACATCTAAACACAAAAGCAACACCTTCATTTCTGATTTCCTTGATAACAAGTTTATAGGAGTTCAGACAAAACTGACACGATTTGTTCAGGTATTATGTATTCTATATAGAAATAGCAATGTGACACAGGTGTATTTGTCTTGTTGTAGTGTTGTCCAAATGTCTCGTAAAATCTATTATACCCTATGCAATGGACAACAAGTACTGTAGTGTATAACTGCACTAACTGAGAGCTGACTGAGGTGAATAATTGTCTGCACAGTGGATGCCAGATGAAAGAAATGACCTGATTAGTGTCCCATAGCTTCGGTCCGTTTGTTATTTTGCCAACTACACAACAATTATATTGACCCTTACACAGAAATGCCTAAAATAGAGAAATGAGTAATGATTGACTGAGTGAGTCGGACATCCTGGGCTTGAGAAATATTCTACAAAGTCAAAATGCATTGTTAGTGTGCTGAAACCAATGCAGTTCCCATCGAGGGAACGCTTCTCACACAGACTGTGAAACAGCATTTGCATATTTTAGAGCTCGGCTGACGTCCTCTCTTTGTAGCCAGAGTGGTTGATCAGAAAGGTTTGAGCTACCAAACAGCCATATTATCAGATCAATGCGAACCACTTAATGTAATCGTTAGAGAGGGTTATGACCGTGTACCAGAATAGATCTTGTTCCTGACACTGGGATCATTGTAGCAGTTACACATCATGCAAGAGCCAGATACAACGTCCAAAATGTGCAGGCATTCATGTGAGGCAAATCTTTGAATGACGAGTGCATGCTCAGTACAATGCATCTTATTTAAAACGGCATGGAAGTGAAGATTTCAAGATTTTTAATGTATGGGCGGCAAAAAATAGGAGATGAACGAGCACAAAAGGGGGAGAACAATAGCGCTACTGTTCAAAGACAAATGATGGATAACGGCTGGCAGCGTGTCGCTGAAGGCCTGTTCGTCTGAGCTGGTGTGAGCGGATAGAGTCAGTGCTGTGGTGCCATCTAGTGAGAAACGTTGCTCACAGCCAACTGAACTGTTGTCTGGTCAAGCAGAATGTGTGTGAATCCAAAAGTCTGCTTCATAGAGAGAAGTAAGAATAAAAAGGGGAAATAGGAGTTGACGTCCCATCACCATCGTCTCGTTAAAGCTCTCTGCTCCAACATGTCTGTAACTGCAAACCAGTGCAAACACTCACCCCGATACAGCTTCAGGATATGTTCTCTCTCCACACTTATAATATCCAGTAATAAGCCCCTCATGTACAGATTTGTTTTAATAATAAACACATAGCAACCATTGTTTGGCACTTAGCAGTTTCCCATTTTTTAACATGACGAACAAGAGAACATGGTGAATAAATGATGCTAAACCAACTACACACGAATAAAGAATGTATTAAGTAAATGTAACAGGAATAAGCAATAAACAAGGTCTGCAGCCACGTGTGCAGCTCCGTGAGGAGGGACAGCACAGTGGCTCTGAACTCGGCCTGCTGACATGCATGAGATGTACAGTATATTCAGTGTTGGAGTCGGTAATTACATGTAAATAACTCGTAGTTTCACTGCATTTTGCTTGCTAGAAGTTCAACTACATCCTATTTGCATAGTGATTCAAGTAGTGAAACTTCTTTATATAACACTATATACATATACATATATATATATATATATATATATATATATATTTGCATTATAATTATTTAAATATAAATAGATTTTAACACATGCTGATGTTAAGGATCTCATTTCCATTAATCCACCAATAAGCCAATAAACTCCAATGTGCTATTTGTTTTCATCTTTCTTTATTGAATAAGACATAAACTCATGAAAATAGTATCAAAAGATTATAAAAGCTTTCAAAGCACCATTCAGTGTGTGCAGACACCCGTTCATTTGTCGCTCAATTCACATTATTTGAATTTATACAGCCAAATATTAAACAATCATGAGATCAACACACAAACATGTTTTTAAAAAATATATAACAAACATGACAACAAAATAACCTCATATAAAACAACATCTCTGCATCTAAATGTAAATGAAAGGCAATAAGAAGGACACAATCTGTACAGTATTTGTGGATGCATTACAGTTTCTTGCCTATAGGTGGAGCAAGAGAGCTGAAGCTTAGACTGAAGCGCTGAACGTATCCCCTGAAGTCTAAAGGAGTTTAGAAAACAAGTTTTAAAATGTTAAAATCTGTAAAAAAAAAACAAGTTTGACACTCGAGAAAAATATAATAATGAAACATATGTTATATAATCAATTTATAATCCTTTTGTTTCGTAGTAGATATGAAAGTACCCATCAACTTAAGCAACAGTGTTTTTGCAAAATAGTGTAATATTTGAAGATGTGCTCGTCCCAGAAAGCAGTGAGCAGCCGTGCGAAAGCAAGGCGACGGTCGAGTCACTTCCCAGAGTGTTGAGCAACACGTGCACACTTCTCATTCGGGATGGTTTGAAGTCAAAGTGAGAGAGTTTCACCCTCAGATCATGAAGGAGTGAGCTTGTTTGTAGTGCTTGATCTGTAAAGAGCAGAGACACATACTGTGAATTAATCATTTCCTTTAATTAGCTCGGGGACGGCGTAATCAGCAACTTATTAACAGAATTTAACGGCAGCTCAGCGAGCCAAAAAACAAGCGCGATAACAATCCGTCGGATCACTCACGTTGCGGATGGGAGGAGGGGGAGGAGGGATGTAGGACTTGCTGCTGAAAGACAAAGGGTGGCAGTTCAGTGTGAGCTCATTACCAGCCAATAACACACAGCTGCAGGCAGAACGAGTCAGAATACTGAACAAGTGAAACACTCACCTTTTGGTCTTCTTGTCCTCTGTTCAAAGAAACAACAAAGAAGAACAGTTAGCATTTGTCATGATCACATGTCATATTTGTTAAATACATTTGTACATTTATCTGTGTGGACAGTAATGAACACAATTAAAGTATGCATGAAGACTGTTTCTGACAGTTGTGTGTGTATGTTTGGTGCTGAGCAGCTGCTGTACAGTGGATTGTTTACGCCTGTTAGACTGAACCAAAGACAGTCAAGCTGTTGTAAACCAAAACAATGAGCTGAAAAACACTAAAGCTGCAGAAACTGTGCATTTTGTACTTTTACTTATACGTATTTTGAATGTAAGACCTTTATTTACAATGGAGTCCATTTACATTTTGGTATGCAATCATTAGAATTTGATATTCAGTCTTTCTACTATTTTAGTTTTTGAACTGTTGACTTATCTATTGTACTTGTGTACTTCCTCTTGCTGTTGCTGCTGTAACACTGCACATTTCCCCGTTGCAGCGCCAATAAATAAAGATTATCTATTTTATCTGAATTCAATCGCTGTAGTAGTAAGTGGTAGTGAAGTAGTGAAGTAGTGAAGTAATGAAGTAGTGAAGTAGTGAAGTGATGAAGTAGTGAAGTAGTGAAGTAGTGAAGTAATGAAGTAGTGAAGTAGTGAAGTGATGAAGTAGTGAAGTAGTGAAGTAGTGAAGTAATGAAGTAGTGAAGAGTGAAGTAGTGAGGAATGAGTAGTGAAGGATGAAGTAGTGAAGAAGTAGTGAAGTAGTGAAGTAGTGAAGTAGTGAAGTAGTGAAGTAGTGAAGTAGTGAAGTAGTGAAGGAATGAAGTAGTGAAGTAGTGAAGTAGTGATGTAGTGAAGTGGTGAAGTAGTGAAGTAGTGAAGTAATGAAGTAATGAAGTAGTGAAGGAATGAAGTAGTGAAGTAGTGAAGGAATGAAGTAGTGAAGTAGTGAAGTAGTGAAGTAGTGAAGGAATGAAGTAGTGAAGTAATGAAGTAATGATGTAGTGAAGTAGTGAAGTAGTGAAGTGATGAAGTAGTGACGTCGTGCCGTCGTGCCGTCCTGCCGTCGTGCGTCGTGCCGTCGTGCCGGCCTGCCGTCCTGCCGTCGTGCCGTCGTGCCGGCCTGCCGGCCTGCCGTCGTGCCGTCGTGCCGTCGTGCTGTCGTGCCGTGGTGCCGTCGTGCCGTCGTGCTGTCGTGCCGTGGTGCCGTCGTGCCGTCGTGCCGTCGTGCCGGCCTGCCGTCGTGCCGTCGTGCCGTCGTGCCGTCGTGCCGTCGTGCCGTCCTGCCGTCGTGCCGTCGTGCCGGCCTGCCGTCCTGCCGTCGTGCCGTCGTGCCGTCGTGCCGGCCTGCCGTCCTGCCGTCGTGCCGTCGTGCCGGCCTGCCGGCCTGCCGTCGTGCCGTCGTGCCGTCGTGCTGTCGTGCCGTGGTGCCGTCGTGCCGTCGTGCTGTCGTGCCGTGGTGCCGTCGTGCCGTCGTGCCGTCGTGCGGCCTGCCGTCGTGCCGTCGTGCCGTCGTGCCGTCGTGCAGTAGTGAAGTTGTGAAGTTGTGATGTTGTGAAGTTGTGAAGTTGTGAAGTAGTGATGTTGTGAAGTTGTGATGTAGTGAAGTTGTGAAGTAGTGAAGTAGTGAAGTAGTGAAGTAGTGAAGTAGTGAAGTAGTGAAGTAGTGAAGTAGTGAAGTAGTGAAGTAGTGAAGTAGTGAAGTAGTGAAGGAATGAAGTAGTGAAGTAGTGAAGTAGTGATGTAGTGAAGTAGGAAGTAAGTGAAGTAGTGAAGTAGTGAGTTGAAGTGTGATGTAGTGAAGTAGTGAAGTAGTGAGTATGGGGAAGTGGTGAAGTAGTGAAGTAGTGCAAGTGGTGAAGTGAAGTAGGTTAAGTCGGAAGTAGTGAAGTAGTGAAGTAGTGAGTAGTGAAGGAATGGAAGTAGTGAAGTGTGAATGAAGTAGTGAAGTTCAGTAGTGAATGTAGTGAATTAGTGAATGAATGATGTAGTGAAGTTAGGTGAAGTAAGTGATATGTATGAAGTGGGAAGTGTAAGTAGGTGATAGTAATTGAAGTAATAATAGTGAAGTAGTGAAGTAATGAAGTAATGATGTAAGTGAAGTAGTGAAGTAGTGAAGTAGTGAAGTAGTGAAGAATGAAGTAGAGTGAAGTAATGAAGTAATGATGTAGTGAAGTAGTGCAGTAGTGAAGTGATGACGTAGTGAAAGTCGATGAAGTAATGAAGTAGTGAAGTAGTGAAGTAGTGAAGTAATGAAGTAATGAAGTAGTGAAGGAATGAAGTAGTGAAGTAGTGAAGTAGTGAAGTAGTGAAGGAATGAAGTAGTGAAGTAGTGAAGTGAATGAAGTAATGAAGTAGTGAAGTAGTGAAGGAATGAAGTAGTGAAGTAATGAAGTAATGATGTAGTGAAGTAGTGAAGTAGTGAAGTACTGAAGTAGTGAAGTAATGATGAAGTAGTGATGAAGTAGTGAAGTAATGATGAAGTAGTGAAGTAATGAAGTAGTGAAGTAATGAAGTATGAAGTAGTGAAGTAGTGAAGTAGTGATGAAGTAGTGAAGTAGTGAAGTAGTGATGAAGTAGTTAAGTAGTGAAGTAGTGATGAAGTAGTGAAGTAATGAAGTAGTGAAGTAATGAAGTAATGAAGTAGTGAAGTAATGAAGTAGTGAAGTAGTGAAGTAGTGAAGTAGTGAAGTAATGAAGTAGTGAAGTAGTGAAGTAATGAAGTAATGAAGTAGTGAAGTAGTGATGAAGTAGTGGACCGATTCTATTCACCTTATATATGCTTCCTTTGGGCAATATTATAAGGAACCACTCTATAAACTTTCATTGTTATGCGGATGATACCCAATTATATCTATCAATTAAACCAGATGAAACCAATCAATTGGCTAAACTTCAAGCATGCCTTAAGGACATAAAAACTTGGATGTCTAGCAACTTTTTGATGTTAAACACAGACAAAACTGAAGTTATTATACTTGGCCCTAAACGCCTCCGAAACGCATTTTCTAATGACATAGAAGCTCTGGATGGCATTAACTTGGCCTCCAGCACCACTGTAAGGAATCTTGGCGTCATCTTTGATCAAGATCTGTCGTTTAACTCCCACATAAAACAAATCTCAAGGACTGCCTTCTTTCATCTACGTAACATTGCAAAAATAAGACACATCCTGTCTCAAAATGATGCAGAAAAACTAGTCCATGCATTTGTTACTTCAAGGCTGGATTACTGCAACTCATTGTTATCAGGTTGTCCAAAAAAGTCGGTTAAGACTCTTCAGTTGATCCAAAATGCAGCGGCACGTGTATTGACTAGAACAAGGAAATGGGATCATATTACTCCTGTATTAGCTGCTCTGCACTGGCTCCCGGTAAAATACAGAATAGAATTCAAAATCCTTCTCCTGACTTACAAATCAATTAAAGGTCAGGCTCCAGCATATCTTAAAGATCTCATAGTACCTTATAAACCAACTAGAGCATTACGCTCCCAGACTGCAGGGTTACTTGTGGTTCCTAGAGTCTCTAAGAGTACAATGGGAGCCAGAGCCTTCAGCTATCAAGCTCCTTTCCAGTGGAACCAGCTTCCAGGTTGTGTTCGGGAGGCAGACACACTCTCCACATTTAAGAGTAGGCTAAAGACTTTCCTTTTTGATAAAGCTTATAGTTAGGGCTGGCTCAGGTTTGCCCTGGATCAGCCCCTAGTTATGCTGCTATAGGCTTAGACTGCCGGGGGACACCTCCCTGCTCTCTTCCTTTTCTCCCTCTCTCTTCTTCTCCCTCTCTATCTGTATGCATTTATGTAAATGTATGTTACTAACTCACCATCCGGGGTATCATCCCCGGAGTGTCTGTCTCTCATGTGGCAGGTTGCCACTGATAAAGTTTACGTCAGGATCATGAATCGTGACAGCGCCTGCTGACCTGGTCCTGCTGGACACCGGGAAGCCTTATTGACATTTTCCTGGATTCATCCAAACTTTCTATTTCTTTTTTTTTCCAACACAACATAATTTCTGTCAAATGTTGTATTTGTACTATGTTGTTTATCCTGTACACACGACATCTATTGCACGTCTGTCCGTCCTGGGAGAGGGATCCCTCCTCAGTTGCTCTCCCTGAGGTTTCTTCCATTTTTTCCCCTTTAATTTTGGGGTTTCTTTTAGGAAGTTTTTACTTGTGCGATGCGAGGGTCTAAGGACAGAGGATGTTGTAACCTGTACAGTCTGTAAAGCACACTGAGACAAATGTATAATTTGTGATATTGGGCTATACAAATAAATTTGATTTGATTTGATTTGAAGTAGTGAAGTAATGAAGTAGTGAAGTAATGAAGTAATGAAGTAGTGAGGTAGTGAAGTAGTGAAGTAAGTGTGTGTGTGTGTGTGTGTGTGTGTATGTGTGTGTTTGTGTGTTTGTGTGTATATGTGTGTGTGTGTGTGTGTGTGTGTGTGTGTGTGTGTGTGTCGACAGTCATTTCAGATGGCCATTACATTCTATTAAACTTGGTTATTTATAGGAGCGATAACAAACCCTTCTTGGGATGAATAAGATTGTCTGAATCTGAAAAAAACAACCACACACACACACACAAACACACACACACACACACACACACACACACACACACACACACACAGAAGCATCGCACGACTACTCACTCTTGCAGCAGCCTCGGCGTCGGCAGACACACACACAGATGCAGCAGAGAAGGAAGAGCGCCAGACATCCTGCAGCACCAGCTATCAAAATGGTCATATTCAAAGGATCTAGAAGGAGGAGATGAGAGGATTTACTTTGTGTTCGTTGAGTGCGTCCAGACAAGTGAACTTCAAATGGGCGAAATTACTTACATTCAATAACTGTGAGTTGTTGGGCCACGCAGCTCTTGGGCGCTCCCACGCTGTTGGAGGACTCACAGCGGTACATCCCTGCGTCTATTTTGGACACACTCTTAAACTTCTGCTCCAGACAAAGACAAAGTGAGAATTTAATTGCAGACAATCGTGTGTCATCACATACGTGTACAGTATGTATACTACTCCTAGGTGCATTTCATTGTTTGTTAGTGTGTACTCACAAGTGTGCCCTTGTTTGTGTCCGCGCTGTATAGAGTGTCTGCTGTGGCTGTCAGAGCCTTGTTGTCTTTGTACCAGCGGTAGGTGGCAGGAGGCACGCTCAGTTTGTCCCGACAGAGAAGCTCCAGGACTGAACCCACAAACACAGAGCTCGGCACCTCGCAGGACGGGACGTGAGGAGGCACTGAGGGGGCAGAGAGGGGAAACAGCCACAGTTACAGCGGAAATATATACAAAAACATAGGATATGTAAGTACAGAAGTATAAAGATTAATTTGCTTCATCAAAGCACTGATTTCATTTAAATCAATAAAGCAAAATGTAATTGGATTGAAACTATTCCCTCCTCTACCAGGACTGAGAAGCTTTTTATTTTATATTCACTTCTGTTAGAGGCTTAAAATGGAAACAGTTGTCCACATTGTTCATATATGTTGTAAAAAATAACTGAAACAATAAAAATGACATAAGAAATGGTCACTGTTGAATTGATTAAGAAGAATCCTCTCTGTGTATGTGATTTTACATTGCATAATCATAATATATCATGATATTGTGCAATATAGATTAAAAAAAGTATATATATAAATAAATAAAAAATGTTTTTCATTTTGTTCCTAATCTGTAATATATTACATTTAAATATATGTGTATATATATATATATATACATACATATATTTAAATGTAATATATTACAGATTATTAATTAATTAATGTGGAATATATATATATATATATTTAAATGTAATATATTACAGATTATTAATTAATTAATGTGGAATATATATATATATATAAATATATATATATATATATTTAAATGTAATATATTACAGATTATTAATTAATGAATGTGGAATATATATATATATATATATATATATATACATATATTTAAATGTAATATATTACAGATTACACATTAATTAATTAATAACCTGTAATATATTACATTTAAATATATATATGTATGTATATATATATACATACATACATATATTTAAATGTAATATATTACATATTATTAATGAATTAATGTGGAATATATGTATATAAATATATATATATATATATATATATATATATATATATATATATATGTATATATATATATATATACATATACATATATATATATATATATTTAAATGTAATATATTACATTTAAATATATGTATATAAATATATATTTAAATGTAATATGTTACAGATTATTAATTAATTAATGTGTAATCTGTAATATATTACATTTAAATATATGTATATATATATATATATTCCACATTAATTAATTAATAATCTGTAACATATTACATTTAAATATATATTTATATACATATATTTAAATGTAATATATTACAGATTTAAAAATATTTTATTTTAATTCCAATATAGCTATAAAGCAGTCTGACTCCTCTTGAACTCGGGGGTTTTTGCATAAATGTATCCACTCGAGTGAGATTTGGGGTGACGGATTAACCCTGCTCACCACGGATACTTGATCATTAGCGAGTGGAAGCTTGAGCAGCATTCACAGTAGGAGGTGTGTGTGTGTGTGTGTGTTTGGATTACAGCTGGTGAACATGTTGTTTACATTTTCAAAGAATGTGGTTGATGTCTGATTTATTCATGTACCTCCTCCTCCTCCTCCTCCTCCTCCTGGTCTTCCACCACAGGTGAGGAAGATAAAACAGACCTTTACAGCTTCGTATCTCTCCACAGGGTTTTAAATGTGATAGATATGAAATCCTCCCCACATGAACTCACAAATACTTCACATTACAGGTGCCAAAGATGCTCTCACTGCACCATTGGGACTGTAAAGCAGTGGTGGAAGAAGTACTAAGTACAGAAGCTAAGTACAGTCTAAAAATACTCCATTACGAGTAAAGGTCCTGAGATCAAACCTTCCCGTCATACCGAGCACGTGGAGGGAGACAATCGCTTCTCCGAGGTTGACGTGGTCCTCGCTGGCCGTCACCTCGCAGCGGTATTCCCCCGAGTCTTTCTGAGTGACAGAGTGTATCGTCAGCGTCGCTCCCTCCATCTTTGCCCGACTTGCATACGGCCCTATGGTGGAAGGTGACAGAGGATGGACAAAGCTTAACTAAGAGCTTGAAAAAAAAAAAAGGATAAATCAAAAAGGTAGTTATGAAAGGATGAAAACATTCACTCACCAGTAAATTTATGATTGAAGTACACAAACGTCACCCCCTTTCCTTTCTTCTTCCACTCGATTCGAGGGTTCTGATCTTTCTCCGTCCTGAACTCACAGGCGAGCACGGCATCTGATGGAGGAAGAACAGCAGCGAAATGACGGTTTTGATATACTTTTGTTTAAATCTGTAAGTAATTCTTCACACTAGATGTGTTGCTTTCTGTCACAACGGTGTAAAAGTACAGGGACTGCTGTTCTAAATTCTAAATGTGCATTTTAATATAATTTAATCACTCAACAATCACTTCTCAACCATTCCTTTGTAAAACATATATATAGTTTTTTGATTTTGGATTGACTTTGAAAATGTTAAAGCTAAAAACGTTGTGTTAAGTTGCTCTTAAACTCAATAAATCAATAAAACAAGATATAAGACTAATGTTTAAAAAGAAAAGAAAACAATTCAATGACAGTAGAAAATGTTGGTGTTTAAAGTCATTGTAAATAAATAAAAGACGTCTCACCCGTGTGCTCGTGGACCTCCACTGTGGGTTTACTGCTGCTCACTGTCACTGACAGGCAGACAAGACCTGCAGGAGAGAGGAGCAGTTACTCACTTCTGCTCAGTGTCAATATAAATAGTTCCAGAATACACGTACAACAGGCATGTTGGAGCATCTTGGACTCCATATGAGAGAGATCAGAAACACAGACAGACATGGAAACAGGATGAAAAGGCCATGAGAAGGATTTACTGCCTACATACAATCACTCTCTCTGTCTCTCTCTCTGTCTCTCTCTCTCTCTCTCTCTCACTGTCGCTCTCTCTCTCTCTCTCTCTGTCTCTCTCTCTCTCACTGTCGCTCTCTCTCTCACTCTCACTGTCGCTCTCTCACGCTCTCTCTCACTCTCTCTCTCTCTCTCTCTCTCTCTCACTGTCGCTCTCTCTCTCACTCTCTCTCTCACTCTCTCACTCTCTCTCTCTGTCTCTCTCTCTCTCACTGTCGCTCTCTGTCTCTCTTTCTCTCACTCACTCTCTCTCTCTCTCACTCTCTCTCTCTCTCTCTGTCTCTCTCTCACTGTCGCTCTCTCTCTCTTTCTCTCTCTCTCGCTCTCTCTCTCTCTCCTTGTCTCTCTGTCTCTCACTCACACTCTCACTCTCTTTCTTTCTCTCTCTCTCTCTCTCTCTCTCTCTCTCGCTCTCTCTCTCTCTCTCTCTCTCTATCTCTCTCGCTCTCTCTCAAGTGGTGCTAGGCGCGGTGGTACGTAGGAATGCAGGTAATGGATGACTCTGACAAGCTGCTTTATCCCGACCTGATAACCTTGTCTAGTTAATTGCCCCTTCAGTGCTCACGCACACACACGCACACACACACACACACACGCACACACACACACACACGCCCAAATTCTTGAGTTCGGCGGCTGTAGTCGACCTTAATTTATGCTTATTTTGATAAAAAACAGAAGTCAAAGCTGTATCAAAAAATGGTTGAATTTAAATGCAGATTTCTATTAATGTTATGCAGTTCTTTATGTTTAGGGATAAATTCTCTGTGGAGAATCACTTTTATTTGAGAAATATTAATGCATACGTCTTGTTTGACATTATTATGAGAACATTTGGGAGCAGTGTGCGTGTGTGTGTGTGTGTGTGTGTGAGTGTGTGTGTGTGTGTGTGTGTGTGTGTGTGTGTGTGTGTGTGTGTGTGTGTGTGTGTGTGTGTGACGCACACATGTGTGGAAAGCATGGATTTCTTGTGCAGACAAAGCAGCTCTTTGTGACAGTAACCTTACCCGTCTCAGCTGGCACAACACACACACACACACACACACACGCACACACGCGCACAGATATCTGTACACACGTGCAACACGACACTGATTGAACCTTTAACCATGACCCTCAGCTTAACCTAAACCTCTTTGTCATGAACTAATCTTAACCGGCACAGAAAACACAAGCAATATATTCTATAATTAATTACAAACTAAAAATATCTAGTTCATGTTATAGATGCATGATAAGTCCATATTGTCATTTATTAATTAATATTCTATAATATTATTGCAACTCATAATGAAATGCATTGTTTTAGTGTATTTAAAATAGTAGAAAGTGCTTAAAATATGTTTTAATTTCAGTATTGCCTCACATTACGATGCACGGGGTTCTGCTAGCCTTGTCCTAACTGAAGATAAGGATGTCAATCTTTTAATCTCAGGAAATTCAGTAAATACAAGAAAATATCAAAACACACATCAAAGCTGCAATTATTGTTTGGAAAGCAACCTCTGCCCCTTAGAAATCCCACAACAACTTCAAATGCATTTCTCCAGATAGCAAGTGGTCGTTTTTCATCTCGGTCCAATCAACGACAGGGTCAGCTGGGGGCCATCTTCAAACTGAGACCTTGGGATCTCAGACTCTCCGCGGGGCCACGAGATGTGTTTCATCAGCCTGTGTATCTCGGGTACAAACGGCATCAGAGAGGGTTCGATGTAAACACAACCACTCCCTGCACAATCTCAACCTCTGATGCAGACCCTGAACACATCACACCTCCTCCTCCTGACATGCAAACTATATAAACTATCGATCAATAAAAGCATAAAGCAAAACAAATGGATTAGTCTGCTTCGTGTTGAAAGCGTAATTTCTCCCAGATACACCATATGAATCTCAGCTAATCTGCTGCAGAGGCCAAACATGCATCACTTAATTAAATAGTAAATTATTAAAACGTATTTATGAGGCACTGTACAAAAAAAGACTAGGGAGTTCAGAAAAGGATGAGAGTTCATCCTTTATTCTTTGAGAAAAATAACTTTTTGGTAGTTTTTTATTTTGTTTGTAAAAGAAACAAAAGAAAAAACATTGAAACAATCAAATAAGGATTAAAATAAAATGTTAAAACTTAAAACCGTTTGGAAACGTGACCATTTCGAGTGAAATTAATATATGAGACGACAGAATCCCTTGTGAAAACGTAGAATAATAATAAAAAGGAACATCCTGTTAAAAACACACCAGTGTGGAAACACGGACTACCAGAAGCTGATAACACATGCCTACATACATACTCGAGCAGCCTAATGCACTTCTGCAATGCAATAGATCGTTGAGCAGATTCCGGTCT
This sequence comes from Cottoperca gobio, assembly GCF_900634415.1. NCBI lineage: Eukaryota > Metazoa > Chordata > Actinopteri > Perciformes > Bovichtidae > Cottoperca > Cottoperca gobio. The sequence continues at coordinate 21,504,435 of NC_041375.1, forward strand.
CTTTTTCAGACATTAATAACTTTAGGAAATTGTTTAATAAAGTTTTTAAAAAAACTGAAATGAACTCACTGTGCGTTAAAATGATGAGAAGATGCAGCGTCAACACCTTCATCGTGTTCATGTTTCGTCACGGTGAGTTCAGATCCGTCCGCTGACTCCGGGTGAAATCAGTTTTACTCCAAACTCTCTGCAGCTTCTTCAAGTTTCATCTGCTGCACGCGCGCACTGTCGCACATCCTGGACAATTTACGGGGAGCGCGCACAGGCTGCTTCCCTGACGTCCATAGAGGGGAGACCACCGCCCTCAGCAGGCAGAGCAAAGGGGGGGGGGGGTGGAAACACGAGCTCTTTGACCTGCCCTGTTAGTATCTCATACAGTATCATTAGGACAATGTTCTGTGTGCTCTGATCTTTCCTAGTTTACATCAGAGTATATCAGACTACAAGTCCAAGCATGTCCAAGATTAATTATTGTGGAGCAAAGTAACCAACCATTAAACTAGCAGGTAAAAGTAACAAAGTTTATTTACACAGTGTAATTAACACTTTTGTAATCACATTGTATGAATTATTTTTAAAACAATGTTCATTTTAAGCTTTAAAAAAGGAGCTAAACAGCTCATTGTTTCAGCTGTTGGCAACATATTGTTTCGCTGTTATAGTCTGGTTTTCGTCTGCAGCTGGCAGCTTTAATAGGCTAAAAGGCTCCAAAACGCCACTGTACACTATCTGCTCAGAGGTTTTTTAACTTTATACTTTTACATTTTACTTTACTCAAACATAAGCAGCTGGTTATTTGTTGGTTAGATTTGTGACAGTTTTAGGAAAACGTTTATTTTTACTTTTAATTAATTCCACCTTTTTGTTACATCATTGTTATCATTTGATATTTATTATATTTCTAATACTTGTTTTATGATTTTTTATAATCTTAAAATAGTTTACTATTAACTTGTTTTTATTACTATTATTATTATCCTATTGTGTATCTCCTTCAGACTTTATTATTTTCACTCCTTGTGTCTCCTGTTTTTATTACCTGTGGTATTGATATGGTTTCTCCTGTAAAGCACTTGTTATGTTATGAGATGTTATTTTACTAACAAAACACAAGATCAGTCAGCATTTTAGAAACAAATAAATCCATTCTCAGTTTCTTAAAAAAACATTTAAACATCCATCTGAATGTAAAAGATTAAAATCCCCACAGTTAAAGTTGTGAGTGTAATAGGAGGTGCAGAGATGGGACAGCTGCCGGCTGAGCTTCTGTGTCCTTGTGCTATTAGGTTTCTCAGCACCAGGAGCCACACAACAGCTCATTGTGGCTCATTCTGGTTAGTGTGCACACATGCTTACATTTGTGACCATATGCACACACAAAGACACAGTGGGGCCATCCACGCAGACACGTGTTCATAGCATAAGAGAGAAATACAAAGTCACAAAATCTCTGCTGCAGCACCTGTTCACCATCAACAATCCCAGCTGCTCTGCTGTGAGCAGGATGTCGTGTTACACATCCATAACAACACAGTTCAGCAGCCACTGCTCACTTACACAACAGTTTCTCTCACTCTTACGTAAAACAAAGATACATGAAACAATTACTTTTAATGCAAAGTGACCAGCGTGAGGAGCAATGGTGGACAGAGTACTAGTACTAGTAGTAGTAATACCACAGTGTACAAAATACACTGTTACAAGTAAAGGTCCTGCATTCAAACATTTAAAAAAGATCAAAAGTATTAGCATCAAAATGTACTTATAGTACAAAAAGTAAAAGTTCTCATTCTGCAGAATGGCCCATTTCAGAATTACAAGTAATTATTGGATTGTAACTATTGATGCATTCATGTGTTCATAATGTTGAAGATAGTAAAGAAGGAGCTCTTTTTGTTTTACCATGTACTGCCGGGTAACTTGTGAATTTTATAAAGGGAACAATAAAGTTTTATCTTAACAAATTTTGCTTCAGCAACACATATAAATCTGAAAATTCAGAAAATGTAATTTAATGTTGGGTGGGCTGCAAGATTATAGGCTGAGGAGACTCATCCCTCGTCGTTCCTCATCCCTCGTCGTTTCTCATCCCTCGTTGTTCCTCATCCCTTGTCCTTTGTGCGTGCGTGAGTGCGTCCTCATCCCTCGTCGTTCCTCATCCCTTGTCCCTTGTGCATGCGTGCGTCCTCATCCCTCGTCGTTCCTCATCCCTCATCATTCCTCATCCCTCGTCGTTCCTCATCCCTCGTCGTTCCTCATCCCCGTCGTTCCTCATCCCTTGTCCCTCGTGCGTGCGTCGTCATCCCTCCTCGTTCATCATCCCTTGTCCGGCGTGCGTGCGTGTGTCCTCATGCCTCGCCTTCCCTTGTCGTTCCTCATCCCTCGTCGTTCCTCATCCCTCGTCGTTCCTCATCCCTTGTGCGTGCGTCCTCATCCCTTGTCGTTCCTCATCCCTCGTCGTTCCTCATCCCTCGTCGTTCCTCATCCCTCGTCGTTCCTCATCCCTCGTCGTTCCTCATCCCTTGTCCGGCGTGCGTGCGCACGTGCATCCTCATCCCTCGTTGTTCCTCATCCCTCGTCGTTCCTCATCCCTCGTCGTTCCTCATCCTTCCTCATCCCTCGTCGTTCCTCATCCCTCGTTGTTCCTCATTCCTTGTCCGGCGTGCGTACGTGTGTCCTCATGCCTCGTCGTTCCTCATCCCTCATCATTCCTCATCCCTCCTTGTTCCTCATTCCTCATCGTTCGTCATCCCTCGTCGTTCCTCATCCCTTGTCCGGCGTGCGTGCGTGTGTCCTCATGCCTCGCCTTCCCTTGTCGTTCCTCATCCCTCGTCGTTCCTCATCCCTCGTCATTCCTCATCCCTCGTCGTTCCTCATCCCTTGTCCCTTGTGCGTGCGTGCGTCCTCATCCCTCGTCGTTCCTCACCCCTCGTCGTTCCTCATCCCTCGTCGTTCCTCATCCCTTGTCCGGCGTGCGTGCGCACGTGCGTCCTCATCCCTCGTTGTTCCTCATCCCTCGTCGTTCCTCATCCCTCGTCGTTCCTCATCCTTCCTCATCCCTCGTCGTTCCTCATCCCTCGTTGTTCCTCATCCCTTGTCCGGCGTGCGTACGTGTGTCCTCATGCCTCGTCGTTCCTCATCCCTCATCATTCCTCATCCCTCCTTGTTCCTCATCCCTCATCGTTCGTCATCCCTCGTCGTTCCTCATCCCTTGTCCGGCGTGCGTGCGTGTGTCCTCATGCCTCGCCTTCCCTTGTCGTTCCTCATCCCTCGTCGTTCCTCATCCCTCGTCATTCCTCATCCCTCGTCGTTCCTCATCCCTTGTCCCTTGTGCGTGCGTGCGTCCTCATCCCTCGTCGTTCCTCACCCCTCGTCGTTCCTCATCCCTCGTTGTTCCTCATCCCTTGTCCGGCGTGCGTGCGCACGTGCGTCCTCATCCCTCGTCGTTCCTCATCCCAAGTTCCTTTTGCGTGCGTGCGTCCTCATCCCTCGTTGTTCCTCATCCCTCGAAGTCCCTCCACGTTCCTCATCCCTTGTCCGGCGTGCGTACGTGCATGCGTCCTCATCCCTCGTCGTTCCTCATCCCTCGTCGTTCCTCATCCCTCGTCGTTCCTCATCCCTTGTCCGTTGTGCGTGCGTGCGTCCGTCCTCATCCCTCGTCGTTCCTCATCCCTCGTCGTTCCTCATCCCTCGTCGTTCCTCATCCTTCCTCATCCCTCGTCGTTCCTCATCCCTCGTTGTTCCTCATCCCTTGTCCGGCGTGCGTACGTGTGTCCTCATGCCTCGTCGTTCCTCATCCCTCGTCGTTCCTCATCCCTTGTCCCTTGTGCTTGCGTCCTCATCCCTCGTCGTTCCTCATCCCTCGTCGTTCCTCATCCCTCGTCGTTCCTCATCCCTCGTCTTTCCTCATCCCTCGTCGTTCCTCATCCCTCGTCGTTCCTCATCCCTTGTCCGGCGTGCGTGCGTGCGTCTTCATCCCTCGTTGTTCCTCATCCCATGTCCCTTTTGCGCGCGTGCGTGTGCGTGCGTGCGTACGTGCGTGCGTCCTCATCCCTTGTCGTTCCTCATCCCTCGAAGTCCCTCCACGTTCCTCATCCCTTGTCCGGCGTGCGTGCGTCCATCCTCATCCCTCGTCGTTCCTCATCCCTCGTCGTTCCTCATCCCTCGTCGTTCCTCGTCCCTTGTCCCTTGTGTGTGCGTGCGTCCTCATCCCTCGTCGTTCCTCATCCCTCGTCGTTCCTCATCCCTCGTCGTTCCTCATCCCTCGTCGTTCCTCATCCCTCGTCGTTCCTCATCCCTCGTTGTTCCTCATCCCTTGTCCGGCGTGCGTACGTGTGTCCTCATGCCTCGTCGTTCCTCATCCCTCGTCGTTCCTCATCCCTTGTCCCTTGTGCGTGCGTCCTCATCCCTCGTCGTTCCTCATCCCTCGTCGTTCCTCATCCCTCGTCTTTCCTCATCCCTCGTCGTTCCTCATCCCTCGTCGTTCCTCATCCCTTGTCCGGCGTGCGTGCGTGCGTCTTCATCCCTCGTCGTTCCTCATCCCTCATCATTCCTCATCCCTCCTTGTTCCTCATCCCTCATCGTTCCTCATCCCTCGTCGTTCCTCATCCCTTGTCCGGCGTGCGTGCGTGTGTCCTCATGCCTCGCCTTCCCTTGTCGTTCCTCATCCCTCGTCGTTCCTCATCCCTCGTCATTCCTCATCCCTCGTCGTTCCTCATCCCTTGTCCCTTGTGCGTGAGTGCGTCCTCATCCCTCGTCGTTTCTCACCCCTCGTCGTTCCTCATCCCTCGTCGTTCCTCATCCCTTGTCCGGCGTGCGTGCGCACGTGCGTCCTCATCCCTCGTCGTTCCTCATCCCTCGTCGTTCCTCATCCCTCGTCGTTCCTCATCCCTCGTTGTTCCTCATCCCTTGTCCGGCGTGCGTACGTGTGTCCTCATGCCTCGTCGTTCCTCATCCCTCATCATTCCTCATCCCTCCTTGTTCCTCATCCCTCATCGTTCCTCATCCCTCGTCGTTCCTCATCCCTTGTCCGGCGCGCGTGCGTGTGTCCTCATGCCTCGCCTTCCCTTGTCGTTCCTCATCCCTCGTCGTTCCTCATCCCTCGTCATTCCTCATCCCTCGTCGATCCTCATCCCTTGTCCCTTGTGCGTGCGTGCGTCCTCATCCCTCGTCGTTCCTCACCCCTCGTCATTCCTCATCCCTCGTCGTTCCTCAAACCTTGTCCGCCGTGCGTGCGCACGTGCGTCCTCATCCCTCGTGCGTCCTCATCCCTCGTCGTTCCTCATCCCTCGAAGTCCCTCCACGTTCCTCATCCCTTGTCCGGCGTGCGTGCGTCCGTCCTCATCCCTCGTCGTTCCTCATCCCTCGTCGTTCCTCATCCCTCGTCGTTCCTCATCCCTCGTCGTTCCTCATCCCTCGTCGTTCCTCATCCCTTGTCCGGCGTGCGTGTGTCCTCATGCCTCGCCTTCCCTTGTCGTTCCTCATCCCTCGTCGTTCCTCATCCCTCGTCATTCCTCATCCCTCGTCGATCCTCATCCCTTGTCCCTTGTGCGTGCGTGCGTCCTCATCCCTCGTCGTTCCTCACCCCTCGTCATTCCTCATCCCTCGTCGTTCCTCATCCCTTGTCCGCCGTGCGTGCGCACGTGCGTCCTCATCCCTCGTGCGTCCTCATCCCTCGTCGTTCCTCATCCCTCGAAGTCCCTCCACGTTCCTCATCCCTTGTCCGGCGTGCGTGCGTCCGTCCTCATCCCTTGTCGTTCCTCATCCCTCGTCGTTCCTCATCCCTCGTCGTTCCTCATCCCTCGTCGTTCCTCATCCCTTGTCCGGCGTGCGTACGTGCTCATGCCTCGCCTTCCCTCATCGTTCCTCATCCCTCGTCGTTCCTCATCCCTCGTCGTTCCTCGTCCTTCCTCATCCCTTGTCCCTTGTGCGTGCGTCCTCATCCCTCGTCGTTCCTCATCCCTCGTCGTTCCTCATCCCTCGTCGTTCCTCATCCCTCGTTGTTCCTCATCCCTTGTCCGGCGTGCGTACGTGTGTCCTCATGCCTCGTCGTTCCTCATCCCTCATCATTCCTCATCCCTCCTTGTTCCTCATCCCTCATCGTTCCTCATCCCTCGTCGTTCCTCATCCCTTGTCCGGCGCGCGTGCGTGTGTCCTCATGCCTCGCCTTCCCTTGTCGTTCCTCATCCCTCGTCGTTCCTCATCCCTCGTCATTCCTCATCCCTCGTCGATCCTCATCCCTTGTCCCTTGTGCGTGCGTGCGTCCTCATCCCTCGTCGTTCCTCATCCTTCCTCATCCCTCGTCGTTCCTCATCCCTCGTTGTTCCTCATCCCTTGTCCGGCGTGCGTACGTGTGTCCTCATGCCTCGTCGTTCCTCATCCCTCATCATTCCTCATCCCTCCTTGTTCCTCATCCCTCATCGTTCCTCATCCCTCGTCGTTCCTCATCCCTTGTCCGGCGCGCGTGCGTGTGTCCTCATGCCTCGCCTTCCCTTGTCGTTCCTCATCCCTCGTCGTTCCTCATCCCTCGTCATTCCTCATCCCTCGTCGATCCTCATCCCTTGTCCCTTGTGCGTGCGTGCGTCCTCATCCCTCGTCGTTCCTCACCCCTCGTCATTCCTCATCCCTCGTCGTTCCTCATCCCTTGTCCGCCGTGCGTGCGCACGTGCGTCCTCATCCCTCGTGCGTCCTCATCCCTCGTCGTTCCTCATCCCTCGAAGTCCCTCCACGTTCCTCATCCCTTGTCCGGCGTGCGTGCGTCCGTCCTCATCCCTCGTCGTTCCTCATCCCTCGTCGTTCCTCATCCCTCGTCGTTCCTCATCCCTCGTCGTTCCTCATCCCTTGTCCGGCGTGCGTGTGTCCTCATGCCTCGCCTTCCCTTGTCGTTCCTCATCCCTCGTCGTTCCTCATCCCTCGTCATTCCTCATCCCTCGTCGATCCTCATCCCTTGTCCCTTGTGCGTGCGTGCGTCCTCATCCCTCGTCGTTCCTCACCCCTCGTCATTCCTCATCCCTCGTCGTTCCTCATCCCTTGTCCGCCGTGCGTGCGCACGTGCGTCCTCATCCCTCGTGCGTCCTCATCCCTCGTCGTTCCTCATCCCTCGAAGTCCCTCCACGTTCCTCATCCCTTGTCCGGCGTGCGTGCGTCCGTCCTCATCCCTTGTCGTTCCTCATCCCTCGTCGTTCCTCATCCCTCGTCGTTCCTCATCCCTCGTCGTTCCTCATCCCTTGTCCGGCGTGCGTGCGTGCTCATGCCTCGCCTTCCCTCATCGTTCCTCATCCCTCGTCGTTCCTCATCCCTCGTCGTTCCTCGTCCTTCCTCATCCCTTGTCCCTTGTGCGTGCGTCCTCATCCCTCGTCGTTCCTCATCCCTCGTCGTTCCTCATCCCTCGTCGTTCCTCATCCCTCGTCGTTCCTCATCCCTCGTCGTTCCTCATCCCTCGTCGTTCCTCATCCCTTGTCCCTTGTGCGTGTGTGTGTCCTCATCCCTCGTCGTTGCTCATCCCTCGTCGTTCCTCATCCCTCGTCGTTCCTCATCCCTCGTCGTTCCTCATCCCTTGTCCCTTGTGCGTGCGTGCGTCCTCATCCCTCGTCGTTCCTCATCCCTCGTCATTCCTCATCGTTCCTCATCCCTCGTCGTTCCTCATCCCTCGTCGTTCCTCGTCCTTCCTCATCCCTTGTCCCTTGTGCGTGCGTCCTCATCCCTCGTCGTTCCTCATCCCTCGTCGTTCCTCATCCCTCGTCGTTCCTCATCCCTCGTCGTTCCTCATCCCTTGTCCCTTGTGCGTGTGTGTGTCCTCATCCCTCGTCGTTGCTCATCCCTCGTCGTTCCTCATCCCTCGTCGTTCCTCATCCCTCGTCGTTCCTCATCCCTTGTCCCTTGTGCGTGCGTGCGTCCTCATCCCTCGTCGTTCCTCATCCCTCGTCATTCCTCATCGTTCCTCATCCCTCGTCGTTCCTCATCCCTCGTCGTTCCTCATCCCTCGTCGTTCCTCATCCCTTGTCCGGCGTGCGTGCATATGCCTCGCTTTCCCTTGTCGTTCCTCATCCCTCGTCGTTCCTCATCCCTTGTCCGGCGTGCGTGCGTCCTCATCCCTCGTCGTTCCTCATCCCTCGAAGTCCCTCCACGTTCCTCATCCCTTGTCCGGCGTGCGTGCGTGCATGCGTCCTCATCCCTCTGCGTTCCTCATCCCTCGTCGTTCCTCATCCCTCGTTGTTCCTCATCCCTTGTCCGGCGTGCGTACGTGTGTCCTCATGCCTCGTCGTTCCTCATCCCTCGTCGTTCCTCATCCCTCGAAGTCCCTCCACGTTCCTCATCCCTTGTCCGGCGTGCGTGCGTGCATGCGTCCTCATCCCTCGTCGTTCCTCATCCCTCGTCGTTCCTCGTCCCTTGTGCGTGCATGCGTCCTCATCCCTCGTCGTTCCTCACCCCTCGTCATTCCTCATCCCTCGTCGTTCCTCATCCCTTGTCCGCCGTGCGTACGTGTGTCCTCATGCCTCGTCGTTCCTCATCCCTCGTCGTTCCTCATCCCTCGAAGTCCCTCGTCGTTCCTCATCCCTTGTCCGCCGTGCGTACGTGTGTCCTCATGCCTCGTCGTTCCTCATCCCTCGTCGTTCCTCATCCCTTGTCCCTTGTGCTTGCGTCCTCATCCCTCGTCGTTCCTCATCCCTCGTCGTTCCTCATCCCTCGTCGTTCCTCATCCCTCGTCTTTCCTCATCCCTCGTCGTTCCTCATCCCTCGTCGTTCCTCATCCCTTGTCCGGCGTGCGTGCGTGCGTCTTCATCCCTCGTTGTTCCTCATCCCATGTCCCTTTTGCGCGCGTGCGTGTGCGTGCGTGCGTACGTGCGTGCGTCCTCATCCCTTGTCGTTCCTCATCCCTCGAAGTCCCTCCACGTTCCTCATCCCTTGTCCGGCGTGCGTGCGTCCATCCTCATCCCTCGTCGTTCCTCATCCCTCGTCGTTCCTCATCCCTCGTCGTTCCTCGTCCCTTGTCCCTTGTGTGTGCGTGCGTCCTCATCCCTCGTCGTTCCTCATCCCTCGTCGTTCCTCATCCCTCGTCGTTCCTCATCCCTCGTCGTTCCTCATCCCTCGTTGTTCCTCATCCCTTGTCCGGCGTGCGTACGTGTGTCCTCATGCCTCGTCGTTCCTCATCCCTCGTCGTTCCTCATCCCTTGTCCCTTGTGCATGCGTCCTCATCCCTCGTCGTTCCTCATCCCTCGTCGTTCCTCATCCCTCGTCTTTCCTCATCCCTCGTCGTTCCTCATCCCTCGTCGTTCCTCATCCCTTGTCCGGCGTGCGTGCGTGCGTCTTCATCCCTCGTCGTTCCTCATCCCTCATCATTCCTCATCCCTCCTTGTTCCTCATCCCTCATCGTTCCTCATCCCTCGTCGTTCCTCATCCCTTGTCCGGCGTGCGTGCGTGTGTCCTCATGCCTCGCCTTCCCTTGTCGTTCCTCATCCCTCGTCGTTCCTCATCCCTCGTCATTCCTCATCCCTCGTCGTTCCTCATCCCTTGTCCCTTGTGCGTGAGTGCGTCCTCATCCCTCGTCGTTTCTCACCCCTCGTCGTTCCTCATCCCTCGTCGTTCCTCATCCCTTGTCCGGCGTGCGTGCGCACGTGCGTCCTCATCCCTCGTCGTTCCTCATCCCTCGTCGTTCCTCATCCCTCGTCGTTCCTCATCCCTCGTTGTTCCTCATCCCTTGTCCGGCGTGCGTACGTGTGTCCTCATGCCTCGTCGTTCCTCATCCCTCATCATTCCTCATCCCTCCTTGTTCCTCATCCCTCATCGTTCCTCATCCCTCGTCGTTCCTCATCCCTTGTCCGGCGTGCGTGCGTGTGTCCTCATGCCTCGCCTTCCCTTGTCGTTCCTCATCCCTCGTCGTTCCTCATCCCTCGTCATTCCTCATCCCTCGTCGTTCCTCATCCCTTGTCCCTTGTGCGTGAGTGCGTCCTCATCCCTCGTCGTTTCTCACCCCTCGTCGTTCCTCATCCCTCGTCGTTCCTCATCCCTTGTCCGGCGTGCGTGCGCACGTGCGTCCTCATCCCTCGTCGTTCCTCATCCCTCGTCGTTCCTCATCCCTCGTCGTTCCTCATCCCTCGTTGTTCCTCATCCCTTGTCCGGCGTGCGTACGTGTGTCCTCATGCCTCGTCGTTCCTCATCCCTCATCATTCCTCATCCCTCCTTGTTCCTCATCCCTCATCGTTCCTCATCCCTCGTCGTTCCTCATCCCTTGTCCGGCGCGCGTGCGTGTGTCCTCATGCCTCGCCTTCCCTTGTCGTTCCTCATCCCTCGTCGTTCCTCATCCCTCGTCATTCCTCATCCCTCGTCGATCCTCATCCCTTGTCCCTTGTGCGTGCGTGCGTCCTCATCCCTCGTCGTTCCTCACCCCTCGTCATTCCTCATCCCTCGTCGTTCCTCATCCCTTGTCCGCCGTGCGTACGTGTGTCCTCATGCCTCGTCGTTCCTCATCCCTCGTCGTTCCTCATCCCTCGAAGTCCCTCCACGTTCCTCATCCCTTGTCCCTTATGCGTGCGTGCGTCCGTCCTCATCCCTCGTCGTTCCTCATCCCTCGTCGTTCCTCATCCCTCGTCGTTCCTCATCCTTCCTCATCCCTCGTCGTTCCTCATCCCTCGTTGTTCCTCATCCCTCGTTGTTTCTCATCCCTTGTCCGGCGTGCGTACGTGTGTCCTCATGCCTCGTCGTTCCTCATCCCTCATCATTCCTCATCCCTCCTTGTTCCTCATCCCTCATCGTTCCTCATCCCTCGTCGTTCCTCATCCCTTGTCGTTCCTCATCCCTCGTCGTTCCTCATTCCTCGTCGTTCCTCATCCCTCGTCGTTCCTCATCCCTTGTCCGGCGTGCGTGCGTGCGCGCGTGCGTCTTCATCCCTCGTCGTTCCTCATCCCATGTCCCTTTTGCGTGCGTGCGTGCGTACGTGCGTGCGTCCTCATCCCTCGTCGTTCCTCATCCCTCGAAGTCCCTCCACGTTCCTCATCCCTTGTCCGGCGTGCGTGCGTCCGTCCTCATCCCTCGTCGTTCCTCATCCCTCGTCGTTCCTCATCCCTCGTCGTTCCTCATCCCTTGTCCCTTGTGTGTGCGTGCGTCCTCATCCCTCGTCGTTCCTCATCCCTCGTCGTTCCTCATCCCTTGTCCGGCGTGCGTGCGTGTGTCCTCATGCCTCGCCTTCCCTTGTCGTTCCTCATCCCTCGTCGTTCCTCATCCCTCGTCATTCCTCATCCCTCGTCGTTCCTCATCCCTTGTCCCTTGTGCGTGCGTGCGTCCTCATCCCTCGTCGTTTCTCACCCCTCGTCGTTCCTCATCCCTCGTCGTTCCTCATCCCTTGTCCGGCGTGCGTGCGCATGTGCGTCCTCATCCCTCGTCGTTCCTCATCCCTCGTCGTTCCTCATCCCTCGTCGTTCCTCATCCCTCGTCGTTCCTCATCCCTTGTCCGGCGTGCGTGTGTCCTCATGCCTCGCCTTCCCTTGTCGTTCCTCATCCCTCGTCGTTCCTCATCCCTCGTCATTCCTCATCCCTCGTCGATCCTCATCCCTTGTCCCTTGTGCGTGCGTGCGTCCTCATCCCTCGTCGTTCCTCACCCCTCGTCATTCCTCATCCCTCGTCGTTCCTCATCCCTTGTCCGCCGTGCGTGCGCACGTGCGTCCTCATCCCTCGTGCGTCCTCATCCCTCGTCGTTCCTCATCCCTCGAAGTCCCTCCACGTTCCTCATCCCTTGTCCGGCGTGCGTGCGTCCGTCCTCATCCCTTGTCGTTCCTCATCCCTCGTCGTTCCTCATCCCTCGTCGTTCCTCATCCCTCGTCGTTCCTCATCCCTTGTCCGGCGTGCGTGCGTGCTCATGCCTCGCCTTCCCTCATCGTTCCTCATCCCTCGTCGTTCCTCATCCCTCGTCGTTCCTCGTCCTTCCTCATCCCTTGTCCCTTGTGCGTGCGTCCTCATCCCTCGTCGTTCCTCATCCCTCGTCGTTCCTCATCCCTCGTCGTTCCTCATCCCTCGTCGTTCCTCATCCCTCGTCGTTCCTCATCCCTTGTCCCTTGTGCGTGTGTGTGTCCTCATCCCTCGTCGTTGCTCATCCCTCGTCGTTCCTCATCCCTCGTCGTTCCTCATCCCTCGTCGTTCCTCATCCCTTGTCCCTTGTGCGTGCGTCCTCATCCCTCGTCGTTCCTCATCCCTCGTCATTCCTCATCGTTCCTCATCCCTCGTCGTTCCTCATCCCTCGTCGTTCCTCATCCCTCGTCGTTCCTCATCCCTTGTCCGGCGTGCGTGCATATGCCTCGCTTTCCCTTGTCGTTCCTCATCCCTCGTCGTTCCTCATCCCTTGTCCGGCGTGCGTGCGTCCTCATCCCTCGTCGTTCCTCATCCCTCGAAGTCCCTCCACGTTCCTCATCCCTTGTCCGGCGTGCGTGCGTGCATGCGTCCTCATCCCTCGTCGTTCCTCATCCCTCGTCGTTCCTCATCCCTCGTCGTTCCTCATCCCTCGTTGTTCCTCATCCCTTGTCCGGCGTGCGTACGTGTGTCCTCATGCCTCGTCGTTCCTCATCCCTCGTCGTTCCTCATCCCTCGAAGTCCCTCCACGTTCCTCATCCCTTGTCCGGCGTGCGTGCGTGCATGCGTCCTCATCCCTCGTCGTTCCTCATCCCTCGTCGTTCCTCATCCCTCGTCGTTCCTCATCCTTCCTCATCCCTCGTCGTTCCTCATCCCTCGTTGTTCCTCATCCCTCATCGTTCCTCATCCCTCGTCGTTCCTCATCCCTTGTCCGGCGTGCGTACGTGTGTCCTCATGCCTCGTCGTTCCTCATCCCTCGTCGTTCCTCATCCCTCGAAGTCCCTCCACGTTCCTCATCCCTTGTCCGGCGTGCGTGCGTGCATGCGTCCTCATCCCTCGTCGTTCCTCATCCCTCGTCATTCCTCATCCCTCGTCGTTCCTCATCCTTCCTCATCCCTCGTCGTTCCTCATCCCTCGTTGTTCCTCATCCCTTGTCCGGCGTGCGTGCGTGCGTCTTCATCCCTCGTCGTTCCTCATCCCTCATCATTCCTCATCCCTCCTTGTTCCTCATCCCTCATCGTTCCTCATCCCTCGTCGTTCCTCATCCCTTGTCCGGCGTGCGTGCGTGTGTCCTCATGCCTCGCCTTCCCTTGTCGTTCCTCATCCCTCGTCGTTCCTCATCCCTCGTCATTCCTCATCCCTCGTCGTTCCTCATCCCTTGTCCCTTGTGCGTGAGTGCGTCCTCATCCCTCGTCGTTTCTCACCCCTCGTCGTTCCTCATCCCTCGTCGTTCCTCATCCCTTGTCCGGCGTGCGTGCGCACGTGCGTCCTCATCCCTCGTCGTTCCTCATCCCTCGTCGTTCCTCATCCCTCGTCGTTCCTCATCCCTCGTCGTTCCTCATCCCTCGTTGTTCCTCATCCCTTGTCCGGTGTGCGTACGTGTGTCCTCATGCCTCGTCGTTCCTCATCCCTCATCATTCCTCATCCCTCCTTGTTCCTCATCCCTCATCGTTCCTCATCCCTCGTCGTTCCTCATCCCTTGTCCGGCGCGCGTGCGTGTGTCCTCATGCCTCGCCTTCCCTTGTCGTTCCTCATCCCTCGTCGTTCCTCATCCCTCGTCATTCCTCATCCCTCGTCGATCCTCATCCCTTGTCCCTTGTGCGTGCGTGCGTCCTCATCCCTCGTCGTTCCTCACCCCTCGTCATTCCTCATCCCTCGTCGTTCCTCATCCCTTGTCCGCCGTGCGTACGTGTGTCCTCATGCCTCGTCGTTCCTCATCCCTCGTCGTTCCTCATCCCTCGAAGTCCCTCCACGTTCCTCATCCCTTGTCCCTTATGCGTGCGTGCGTCCGTCCTCATCCCTCGTCGTTCCTCATCCCTCGTCGTTCCTCATCCCTCGTCGTTCCTCATCCTTCCTCATCCCTCGTCGTTCCTCATCCCTCGTTGTTCCTCATCCCTCGTTGTTTCTCATCCCTTGTCCGGCGTGCGTACGTGTGTCCTCATGCCTCGTCGTTCCTCATCCCTCATCATTCCTCATCCCTCCTTGTTCCTCATCCCTCATCGTTCCTCATCCCTCGTCGTTCCTCATCCCTTGTCGTTCCTCATCCCTCGTCGTTCCTCATTCCTCGTCGTTCCTCATCCCTCGTCGTTCCTCATCCCTTGTCCGGCGTGCGTGCGTGCGCGCGTGCGTCTTCATCCCTCGTCGTTCCTCATCCCATGTCCCTTTTGCGTGCGTGCGTGCGTACGTGCGTGCGTCCTCATCCCTCGTCGTTCCTCATCCCTCGAAGTCCCTCCACGTTCCTCATCCCTTGTCCGGCGTGCGTGCGTCCGTCCTCATCCCTCGTCGTTCCTCATCCCTCGTCGTTCCTCATCCCTCGTCGTTCCTCATCCCTTGTCCCTTGTGTGTGCGTGCGTCCTCATCCCTCGTCGTTCCTCATCCCTCGTCGTTCCTCATCCCTTGTCCGGCGTGCGTGCGTGTGTCCTCATGCCTCGCCTTCCCTTGTCGTTCCTCATCCCTCGTCGTTCCTCATCCCTCGTCATTCCTCATCCCTCGTCGTTCCTCATCCCTTGTCCCTTGTGCGTGCGTGCGTCCTCATCCCTCGTCGTTTCTCACCCCTCGTCGTTCCTCATCCCTCGTCGTTCCTCATCCCTTGTCCGGCGTGCGTGCGCATGTGCGTCCTCATCCCTCGTCGTTCCTCATCCCTCGTCGTTCCTCATCCCTCGTCGTTCCTCATCCCTCGTCGTTCCTCATCCCTCGTCGTTCCTCATCCTTCCTCATCCCTCGTCGTTCCTCATCCCTCGTTGTTCCTCATCCCTTGTCCGGCGTGCGTACGTGTGTCCTCATGCCTCGTCGTTCCTCATCCCTCATCATTCCTCATCCCTCCTTGTTCCTCATCCCTCATCGTTCCTCATCCCTCGTCGTTCCTCATCCCTTGTCCGGCGCGCGTGCGTGTGTCCTCATGCCTCGCCTTCCCTTGTCGTTCCTCATCCCTCGTCGTTCCTCATCCCTCGTCATTCCTCATCCCTCGTCGATCCTCATCCCTTGTCATTCCTCATCCCTCGTCGTTCCTCATCCCTTGTCCCTTGTGCGTGCGTGCGTTCTCATCCCTTGTCATTCCTCACCCCTCGTCGTTCCTCATCCCTCGTCGTTCCTCATCCCTTGTCCGGCGTGCGTGCGCACGTGCGTCCTCATCCCTCGTTGTTCCTCATCCCTCGTCGTTCCTCATCCCTCGTCGTTCCTCATCCTTCCTCATCCCTCGTCGTTCCTCATCCCTCGTTGTTTCTCATCCCTTGTCCGGCGTGCGTACGTGTGTCCTCATGCCTCGTCGTTCCTCATCCCTCATCATTCCTCATCCCTCCTTGTTCCTCATCCCTCATCGTTCCTCATCCCTCGTCGTTCCTCATCCCTTGTCCGGCGTGCGTGCGTGTGTCCTCATGCCTCGCCTTCCCTTGTCGTTTCTCATCCCTCGTCGTTCCTCATCCCTCGTCATTCCTCATCCCTCGTCGTTCCTCATCCCTTGTCCCTTGTGCGTGCGTGCGTCCTCATCCCTCGTCGTTTCTCACCCCTCGTCGTTCCTCATCCCTCGTCGTTCCTCATCCCTTGTCCGGCGTGCGTGCGCATGTGCGTCCTCATCCCTCGTCGTTCCTCATCCCTCGTCGTTCCTCATCCCTCGTCGTTCCTCATCCCTCGTCGTTCCTCATCCTTCCTCATCCCTCGTCGTTCCTCATCCCTCATTGTTCCTCATCCCTTGTCCGGCGTGCGTACGTGTGTGCTCATGCCTCGTCGTTCCTCATCCCTCATCATTCCTCATCCCTCCTTGTTCCTCATCCCTCATCGTTCCTCATCCCTCGTCGTTCCTCATCCCTTGTCCGGCGCGCGTGCGTGTGTCCTCATGCCTCGCCTTCCCTTGTCGTTCCTCATCCCTCGTCGTTCCTCATCCCTCGTCATTCCTCATCCCTCGTCGATCCTCATCCCTTGTCCCTTGTGCGTGCGTGCGTCCTCATCCCTCGTCGTTCCTCACCCCTCGTCATTCCTCATCCTTCGTCGTTCCTCATCCCTTGTCCGCCGTGCGTGCGCACGTGCGTCCTCATCCCTCGTGCGTCCTCATCCCTCGTCGTTCCTCATCCCAAGTTCCTTTTGCGTGTGTGCGTCCTCATCCCTCGTTGTTCCTCATCCCTCGAACTCCCTCCACGTTCCTCATCCCTTGTCCGGCGTGCGTGCGTGCATGCGTCCTCATCCCTCGTCGTTCCTCATCCCTCGTCGTTCCTCATCCCTTGTCCCTTGTGCGTGCGTGCGTCCATCCTCATCCCTCGTCGTTCCTCATCCCTCGTCGTTCCTCATCCCTCGTCGTTCCTCATCCCTTGTCCCTTGTGCGTGCGTGCGTCCATCCTCATCCCTCGTCGTTCCTCATCCCTCGTCGTTCCTCATCCCTCGTCGTTCCTCATCCTTCCTCATCCCTCGTCGTTCCTCATCCCTCGTCATTCCTCATCCCTCGTCGTTCCTCATCCCTCGTCGTTCCTCATCCCTCGTCGTTCCTCATCCCTCGTCGTTCCTCATCCTTCCTCATCCCTCGTCGTTCCTCATCCCTCATTGTTCCTCATCCCTTGTCCGGCGTGCGTACGTGTGTGCTCATGCCTCGTCGTTCCTCATCCCTCATCATTCCTCATCCCTCCTTGTTCCTCATCCCTCATCGTTCCTCATCCCTCGTCGTTCCTCATCCCTTGTCCGGCGCGCGTGCGTGTGTCCTCATGCCTCGCCTTCCCTTGTCGTTCCTCATCCCTCGTCGTTCCTCATCCCTCGTCATTCCTCATCCCTCGTCGATCCTCATCCCTTGTCCCTTGTGCGTGCGTGCGTCCTCATCCCTCGTCGTTCCTCACCCCTCGTCATTCCTCATCCTTCGTCGTTCCTCATCCCTTGTCCGCCGTGCGTGCGCACGTGCGTCCTCATCCCTCGTGCGTCCTCATCCCTCGTCGTTCCTCATCCCAAGTTCCTTTTGCGTGTGTGCGTCCTCATCCCTCGTTGTTCCTCATCCCTCGAACTCCCTCCACGTTCCTCATCCCTTGTCCGGCGTGCGTGCGTGCATGCGTCCTCATCCCTCGTCGTTCCTCATCCCTCGTCGTTCCTCATCCCTTGTCCCTTGTGCGTGCGTGCGTCCATCCTCATCCCTCGTCGTTCCTCATCCCTCGTCGTTCCTCATCCCTCGTCGTTCCTCATCCCTTGTCCCTTGTGCGTGCGTGCGTCCATCCTCATCCCTCGTCGTTCCTCATCCCTCGTCGTTCCTCATCCCTCGTCGTTCCTCATCCTTCCTCATCCCTCGTCGTTCCTCATCCCTCGTTGTTCCTCATCCCTTGTCCGGCGTGCGTACGTGTGTCCTCATGCCTCGTCGTTCCTCATCCCTCGTCGTTCCTCATCCCTTGTCCCTTGTGCGTGCGTCCTCATCCCTCGTCGTTCCTCATCCCTCGTCGTTCCTCATCCCTCGTCGTTCCTCATCCCTCGTCGTTCCTCATCCCTTGTCCCTTGTGCGTGTGTGTGTCCTCATCCCTCGTCGTTGCTCATCCCTCGTCGTTCCTCATCCCTCGTCGTTCCTCATCCCTCGTCGTTCCTCATCCCTTGTCCCTTGTGCGTGCGTGCGTCCTCATCCCTCGTCGTTCCTCATCCCTCGTCATTCCTCATCGTTCCTCATCCCTCGTCGTTCCTCATCCCTCGTCGTTCCTCATCCCTTGTCCGCCGTGCGTGCGCACGTGCGTCCTCATCCCTCGTGCGTCCTCATCCCTCGTCGTTCCTCATCCCTCGTCATTCCTCATCGTTCCTCATCCCTCGTCGTTCCTCATCCCTCGTCGTTCCTCATCCCTTGTCCGGCGTGCGTGCATATGCCTCGCTTTCCCTTGTCGTTCCTCATCCCTCGTCGTTCCTCATCCCTTGTCCGGCGTGCGTGCGTCCTCATCCCTCGTCGTTCCTCATCCCTCGTTGTTCCTCATCCCTTGTCCGGCGTGCGTGCGTGTGTCCTCATGCCTCGCCTTCCCTTGTCGTTCCTCATCCCTCGTCGTTCCTCATCCCTCGTCATTCCTCATCCCTCGTCGTTCCTCATCCCTTGTCCCTTGTGCGTGCGTGCGTCCTCATCCCTCGTCGTTTCTCACCCCTCGTCGTTCCTCATCCCTCGTCGTTCCTCATCCCTTGTCCGGCGTGCGTGCGCATGTGCGTCCTCATCCCTCGTCGTTCCTCATCCCTCGTCGTTCCTCATCCCTCGTCGTTCCTCATCCTTCCTCATCCCTCGTCGTTCCTCATCCCTCGTTGTTCCTCATCCCTTGTCCGGCGTGCGTACGTGTGTCCTCATGCCTCGTCGTTCCTCATCCCTCATCATTCCTCATCCCTCCTTGTTCCTCATCCCTCATCGTTCCTCATCCCTCGTCGTTCCTCATCCCTTGTCCGGCGCGCGTGCGTGTGTCCTCATGCCTCGCCTTCCCTTGTCGTTCCTCATCCCTCGTCGTTCCTCATCCCTCGTCATTCCTCATCCCTCGTCGATCCTCATCCCTTGTGCGTGCGTGCGTCCTCATCCCTCGTCGTTCCTCACCCCTCGTCATTCCTCATCCCTCGTCGTTCCTCATCCCTTGTCCGCCGTGCGTGCGCACGTGCGTCCTCATCCCTCGTGCGTCCTCATCCCTCGTCGTTCCTCATCCCAAGTTCCTTTTGCGTGTGTGCGTCCTCATCCCTCGTTGTTCCTCATCCCTCGAACTCCCTCCACGTTCCTCATCCCTTGTCCGGCGTGCGTGCGTGCATGCGTCCTCATCCCTCGTCGTTCCTCATCCCTCGTCGTTCCTCATCCCTTGTCCCTTGTGCGTGCGTGCGTCCATCCTCATCCCTCGTCGTTCCTCATCCCTCGTCGTTCCTCATCCCTCGTCGTTCCTCATCCTTCCTCATCCCTCGTCGTTCCTCATCCCTCGTTGTTCCTCATCCCTTGTCCGGCGTGCGTACGTGTGTCCTCATGCCTCGTCGTTCCTCATCCCTCGTCGTTCCTCATCCCTTTCCCTTGTGCGTGCGTCCTCATCCCTCGTCGTTCCTCATCCCTCGTCGTTCCTCATCCCTCGTCGTTCCTCATCCCTCGTCGTTCCTCATCCCTCGTCGTTCCTCATCCCTCGTCGTTCCTCATCCCTTGTCCCTTGTGCGTGTGTGTGTCCTCATCCCTCGTCGTTGCTCATCCCTCGTCGTTCCTCATCCCTCGTCGTTCCTCATCCCTCGTCGTTCCTCATCCCTTGTCCCTTGTGCGTGCGTGCGTCCTCATCCCTCGTCGTTCCTCATCCCTCGTCATTCCTCATCGTTCCTCATCCCTCGTCGTTCCTCATCCCTCGTCGTTCCTCATCCCTTGTCCGCCGTGCGTGCATATGCCTCGCTTTCCCTTGTCGTTCCTCATCCCTCGTCGTTCCTCATCCCTTGTCCGGCGTGCGTGCGTCCTCATCCCTCGTCGTTCCTCATCCCTCGAAGTCCCTCCACGTTCCTCATCCCTTGTCCGGCGTGCGTGCGTGCATGCGTCCTCATCCCTCGTCGTTCCTCATCCCTCGTCGTTCCTCATCCCTCGTCGTTCCTCATCCCTCGTCGTTCCTCATCCCTCGTCGTTCCTCATCCCTCGTTGTTCCTCATCCCTTGTCCGGCGTGCGTACGTGTGTCCTCATGCCTCGTCGTTCCTCATCCCTCGTCGTTCCTCATCCCTCGAAGTCCCTCCACGTTCCTCATCCCTTGTCCCTTATGCGTGCGTGCGTCCGTCCTCATCCCTCGTCGTTCCTCATCCCTCGTCGTTCCTCATCCCTCGTCGTTCCTCATCCCTCGTCGTTCCTCATCCTTCCTCATCCCTCGTCGTTCCTCATCCCTCGTTGTTCCTCATCCCTTGTCCGGCGTGCGTACGTGTGTCCTCATGCCTCGTCGTTCCTCATCCCTTGTCGTTCCTCATCCCTTGTCCGGCGTGCGTGCGTGTGTCCTCATGCCTCGCCTTCCCTTGTCGTTCCTCATCCCTCGTCATTTCTCATCCCTCGTCGTTCCTCATCCCTTGTCCCTTGTGCGTGCGTGCGTCCTCATCCCTCGTCGTTCCTCATCCCTCGTCGTTCCTCATCCCTCGTCGTTCCTCATCCTTCCTCATCCCTCGTCGTTCCTCATCCCTCGTTGTTCCTCATCCCTTGTCCGGCGTGCGTGCATATGCCTCGCTTTCCCTTGTCGTTCCTCATCCCTCGTCGTTCCTCATCCCT
Source organism: Cottoperca gobio (assembly GCF_900634415.1). Lineage (NCBI taxonomy): Eukaryota > Metazoa > Chordata > Actinopteri > Perciformes > Bovichtidae > Cottoperca > Cottoperca gobio. The sequence continues at coordinate 21,524,666 of NC_041375.1, forward strand.
TGTCCGGCGTGCGTGCGTCCTCATCCCTCGTCGTTCCTCATCCCTCGAAGTCCCTCCACGTTCCTCATCCCTTGTCCGGCGTGCGTGCGTGCATGCGTCCTCATCCCTCGTCGTTCCTCATCCTTCCTCATCCCTCGTCGTTCCTCATCCCTCGTTGTTCCTCATCCCTTGTCCGGCGTGCGTACGTGTGTCCTCATGCCTCGTCGTTCCTCATCCCTCGTCGTTCCTCATCCCTCGAAGTCCCTCCACGTTCCTCATCCCTTGTCCCTTATGCGTGCGTGCGTCCGTCCTCATCCCTCGTCGTTCCTCATCCCTCGTCGTTCCTCATCCTTCCTCATCCCTCGTCGTTCCTCATCCCTCGTTGTTCCTCATCCCTTGTCCGGCGTGCGTACGTGTGTCCTCATGCCTCGTCGTTCCTCATCCCTTGTCGTTCCTCATCCCTTGTCCGGCGTGCGTGCGTGTGTCCTCATGCCTCGACTTCCCTTGTCGTTCCTCATCCCTCGTCATTTCTCATCCCTCGTCGTTCCTCATCCCTTGTCCCTTGTGCGTGCGTGCGTCCTCATCCCTCATCGTTCCTCATCCCTCGTCGTTCCTCATCCTTCCTCATCTCTCGTCGTTCCTCATCCCTCGTTGTTCCTCATCCCTTGTCCGGTGTGCGTACGTGTGTCCTCATGCCTCGTCATTCCTCATCCCTCATCATTCCTCATCCCTCCTTGTTCCTCATCCCTCATCGTTCCTCATCCCTCGTCGTTCCTCATCCCTTGTCCGGCGCGCGTGCGTGTGTCCTCATGCCTCGCCTTCCCTTGTCGTTCCTCATCCCTCGTCGTTCCTCATCCCTCGTCATTCCTCATCCCTCGTCGATCCTCATCCCTTGTCCCTTGTGCGTGCGTGCGTCCTCATCCCTCGTCGTTCCTCACCCCTCGTCATTCCTCATCCCTCGTCGTTCCTCATCCCTTGTCCGCCGTGCGTGCGCACGTGCGTCCTCATCCCTCGTGCGTCCTCATCCCTCGTCGTTCCTCATCCCAAGTTCCTTTTGCGTGTGTGCGTCCTCATCCCTCGTTGTTCCTCATCCCTCGAACTCCCTCCACGTTCCTCATCCCTTGTCCGGCGTGCGTGCGTGCATGCGTCCTCATCCCTCGTCGTTCCTCATCCCTCGTCGTTCCTCATCCCTTGTCCCTTGTGCGTGCGTGCGTCCATCCTCATCCCTCGTCGTTCCTCATCCCTCGTCGTTCCTCATCCCTCGTCGTTCCTCATCCTTCCTCATCCCTCGTCGTTCCTCATCCCTCGTTGTTCCTCATCCCTTGTCCGGCGTGCGTACGTGTGTCCTCATGCCTCGTCGTTCCTCATCCCTCGTCGTTCCTTATCCCTTGTCCCTTGTGCGTGCGTCCTCATCCCTCGTCGTTCCTCATCCCTCGTCGTTCCTCATCCCTCGTCGTTCCTCATCCCTCGTCGTTCCTCATCCCTCGTCGTTCCTCATCCCTTGTCCGGCGTGCGTGCGCGCGTGCGTCTTCATCCCTCGTCGTTCCTCATCCCATGTCCCTTTTGCGTGCGTGCGTGCGTCCTCATCCCTCGTCGTTCCTCATCCCTCGAAGTCCCTCCTCGTTCCTCATCCCTTGTCCGGCGTGCCTAAGTGCGTGCATGCGTCCTCATCCCTCGTTGTCCCTCATCCCTCGTCGTTCCTCATCCCTTGTCGTTCCTCATCCCTTGTCCGGCGTGCGTGCGCGCGTGCGTCCTCATCCCTCGCCGTTCCACATCCCATGTCCCTTGTGCGTGCGTCGTCATCCCTCGTCGTTCCTCATCCCTCGTCGTTCCTCATCCCTCGTCGTTCCTCATCCCTTGTCTGGCGTGCGTGCGCGCGTGCGTCCTCATCCCTCGTCGTTCCTCATCCCTCGTCGTTCCTCATCCCTCGTCGTTCCTCATCCCTCGTCGTTCCTCATTCCTCGTCGTTCCTCATCCCTTGTCCGGCGTGCGTGCGTGCATGCGTCCTCATCCCTCGTCGTTCCTCATCCCAAGTTCCTTTTGCGTACGTGCGTGCGTCCTCATCCCTCGTCATTCCTCATCCCTCAAAGTCCCTCCACGTTCCTCATCCCTTGTCCGGTGTGCGTGCATGCGTCCTCATCCCTCGTCGTTCCTCATCCCTTGTCCCTTGTGTGTGCGTGCGTCCTCATCCCTCGTCGTTCCTCATTCCTCGTCATTCCTCATCGTTCCTCATCCCTCGTCGTTCCTCATCCCTTGTCCGGCGTGCGTGCGTGCTCATGCCTCGCCTTCCCTCGTCGTTCCTCATCCCTCGTCGTTCCTCATCCCTTGTCCCTTGTGCGTGCGTCCTCATCCCTCGTTGTTCCTCATCCCTCGTCGTTCCTCATCCCTCGTCGTTCCTCATCCCTTGTCCGGCGTGCGTGCGTGCGTGCGCGCGTGCGTCTTCATCCCTCGTCGTTCCTCATCCCATGTCCTTTTTGCGTGCGTGCGTGCGTCCTCATCCCTCGTCGTTCCTCATCCCTCGAAGTCCCTCCTCGTTCCTCATCCCTTGTCCGGCGTGCCTAAGTGCGTGCGTGCGTCCTCATCCCTCGTTGTTCCTCATCCCTCGTCGTTCCTCATCCCTCGTCGTTTCTCATCCCTTGTCCAGCGTGCGTGCGCGCGTGCGTCCTCATCCCTCGCCGTTCCACATCCCATGTCCCTTGTGCGTGCGTCGTCATCCCTCGTCGTTCCTCATCCCTCGTCGTTCCTCATCCCTTGTCCGGCGTGCGTGCGCGCGTGCATCCTCATCCTCGTCGTTCCTCATCCCTCGTCGTTCCTCATCCCTCGTCGTTCCTCATTCCTCGTCGTTCCTCATCCCTTGTCCGGCGTGCGTGCGCGCGTGCGTCCTCATCCCTCGTCTTTCCTCATCCCAAGTTCCTTTTGCGTGCGTGCGTGCGTCCTCATCCCTCGTCGTTCCTCATCCCTCAAAGTCCCTCCACGTTCCTCATCCCTTGTCCGGCGTGCGTGCATGCGTCCTCATCCCTCGTCGTTCCTCATCCCTCGTCGTTCCTCATCCCTCGTCGTTCCTCATCCCTTGTCCCTTGTGCGTGCGTGCGTCCGTCCTCATCCCTCGTCGTTCCTCATCCCTCGTCGTTCCTCATCCCTTGTCCGGCGTGCCTAAGTGCGTGCATGCGTCCTCATGCCTCGCCATCCCTCGTTGTTTCTCATCCCTCGTTGTTTCTCATCCCTCGTCGTTCCTCAACCCTCGTCATTCCTCATCCTTCCTCAGCCTTATGTCTAAAGCAGAATCTACAGGAGAAGGAGCAGAAGTGGCAGGAGGAGAAGTCTTACCTCCTTCAGTTTACAGAAGGTCCTTCAGGCTTTAGAAAGTCTAAAGTCTGAAGGAGGGTTGACTTCTCCTCCAGTCACGTCTGCTTCTTCTCCTGCAGATTCTGCTTTAGACTTTGTGTGGCCTGAAGGAGGGAAGACTTCTCCTCCAGCCACTGGAGATGTCTGATCTTCAGTTGCTGCTCAGCCTCCTTCAAAGCAACCGTGAGCTGACTACTCTTATCTTTCTCTTCATCCAGTTGAGGCAGACAGGAAGCTCTTGATTTATCGGTCTCCTCCTGGATGGTTGTTTTCTCCTGCTGATTGCAGAGGCGCTCAGTCTTCAGGATTTTTTCTGCCTTTTTAAGGGCTGCTCTCTGGTTGTCTAGCTGGGCTGTGTATGAAGACTGCGATCTTTCCAGTGTCTTCTTAGCTTCCTCCATTAAAATCAATTCATATTCTTATTTTATAATGCTGGATCTAGGTCATGTTCTCCTGTGTTTTGTTGTGTTTCTGAGTGAAATCTGTGTCCGGAGAGAACTTAGGAATCTGGATAGACTCCCAACATTCTAATTTATGTTGATGTCGTCATGGATTCTATTCCATTTGTTTATGTTCAAAATGTCGTTTTTAAACGTTGAAAAAAAGAGATAATTAAATATATATATATTTCATAATACATTTATATATATATTAAAATAAATATGAAAATACAAATAAATTAGATAAAATATGTCGTAATACACTACACGTAAACTATTTTAAAAAGAGTGAAAATGGGCAAAAGGGCACTGCTGTATTAAATATGTGGCACTAGTGATGAATTTACACAGGATTCAGACGCCATTGAAACCCAGCGTTGCATTTTTATACTTGTTGTTAATTATTATTATTAACATTTGATATCACTGAACTAATAATACAGCTCAAATACTTCAAAATGGTCCTCAAATTCACACACACACAAAGAAAAACAATTTATCATCCCTCGTCATCCCTCAGCCTGAAAATGGGGGGGGGGGGGGGGGGCAGGACTTGGTTTCAAGTGTCTACGACCTTTCTTAACCAAACCCTAACCCTAGCCCTAGATCAGGGGTGTCAAATTAATTTTAGTTCAGGGTCCACATACAGCCCTATTTGATCTCAAGTGGGCCGGAGCAGTAAAATCATATCATAATAACCTGTAAGCAACGACAACTCAAAATGTTTCCCTTTGTTTTTTTGCAAAAAAGTACACACTACATTTTGAAAATGTTCACATTTAATTAATTATCTTTTTACAAAACATTATGAACAATCTAAAAGTGCAATTTCAACAATATTATGCCTCAGTTTATCATTTAGTTACATTACAATTTACAGATCACAGTGTATCAGGCACAAAACATTCAGTCACAGGTATCTGGAACAATATAGTATTTTACTTTATGATCAAAACAACTTGTCAAGATATAGAAATCATTTTAAAATTACATTCATTTCCACATCTGTGTAGTAATCCTGACACACCACACAAATACAAATACTAACTAAAGTGGCAACTATTAAGGAAGAAGGTTAAGTTCTCCCCCTGCCTTGTAAATGTATAACATGTATACATGAAAATACATAAAGGTTGTGTCTCTTTGTATATAATATAATAATAATAATAATAATAATAATAATAATAATAATAATAATAATAATAATAATAATAATAATACATTGGATTTATAAGCGCACTTTTCATTTGCGTAAACAAAACTCAAAGTTCTTTTCAATGTCTTTAAATATTTCCACAGTAAGTATTCATTTTCACAGAAATATCTAACGTGCAAAAGTGTGTGAAGCAGCATTTGACATTAAGTTACTTACTCACTGTTTGCTCCTGAAACATCTTTTAGCGTCACAAGTGCATCAATATCAGGCATCAAATCCTGAGTAGCATCCAGGATGTATTTAAGTGTTTGTGTGTGAGCCTGGAGAGCAGCTTTGTTTTATTGATGCTCATTACAGAGAAAGGTTGTTCACAGGTAGTCCCAAACATGCACAAAACCTTTGCAGCGAGGGCTGTCAATGTGGGGTACCCTGGCAAGAGATGCTGATAAAAGGTGTCCAAGCCCACCGAGGCAAATGTGTCCTTCAAATCTGAATCACACTGCAAGTTGATGACTTCAAGTTGGATGTCGACGGATCAGAAGCCTTGACTGTGAACGGCGAGCGAAACACTGCAGTATGCTTTGATGCTAATGCTATTTCGCTTGCAATAAGGTAGCTTTCACTGCTGCATCGCCGATATCTCGGCTACAGGTAACAACAGACTGCTGCTTCTTCAGACCCGCTAACAATTCATTTATCTCCTCAGTTGCAAGCTGTTGTATTATTCGCCATCATGAGTCTCATAGTGGCGCCAAATATTTTTTACCGGCAACTCAGCATGAACAGTTTGCTTGCTTGGCAGTGTTGTGTGCGACCCCCAGTGGACACATGTGAAATAGCAGTTACTTGTGTTGAACATTTGAAATTAATGTCTTCGCTGTAATCTTTACACTTTGCAAAATCATCCCGCGGGCCGGATTGGACCCTCAGATGGGCCGGTTCCGGTCGTATGTTTGACACCCCTGGTCTAAAACAAATTAATATACAGTGGAAATACAGATCACTATAATACCTTTATCCTGAGTCTACAATAGTTATTATTATTATTATTATTATTATTATTATTATTATTATTATTAATATTAATATTATCAATATCATTGTTATTATTATTTTTGATATTTGTTGATACATTTATTATTATTATGTATTATTTATTAGTATTTATTATTAGTATTTATTATTAGTATTATTAGTATTATTAGTATTATTATTATTATTATTTGTTATTGTTATTATTATCTATTATTTTATTATTTTATTATTATTTATGGCAGATGTAGCTGTCAGCTAATACAGAAGAATCACCAAACACTAAAAATGTACATGCAACACCAACAATAAGACAGATAAATCTACAGGCACACACCAACATATAAATACCAACACATTCATGGAGTTCAACTGTAAAATAATAACTCATTACAATAAGTTGTAATCTGTCTTGAGGACAGTTCATCAGGTATGATGTTTCCCGGTACTTCTTCAGAAGAGCCTTGACAATGTGAACTTTCTACCCTCTTAATTGTGATGGCCTGAATGCCAAGAGGAAACAAAAGAGGAAAAATATGAGCTAGACAAGATAAGGTAACGGTGAGGCTGTTTTATGACTTACTGACAGAAAGTAGAAATAACAGGGGTTGGACTTATTGTGTTCATAAAGATTAGGTGTACTATAACTGAACACAGATAAATAGCACTCACAAAGAGAAGAGCACATGAACAGGTGATAATAACTCACCAGCACATCGGACAGTACGTCAGATTTAGTGAAACAGATCAACATGAAGACGCTGGCACTGCTCTCACTGAGCCTCGCAGGTAAGAGATTTCATTCATGTGTATCTATAAGTGTGATTTCCAAAAGAGTGTTTTCTACTTCTCATCTTCTGTTTTCCTAAACGCTTTCCCAGGAGCTGAAGATTTAGTATTTCCTCTCAGCTAAATTTCAATCACTTATTTGCTGCGATGACTGAAGTTAAAAGATATATGCGTGAGATCCATATATGGGAATCGTCCTTATTTCACCCGCAATTTTCTCTTATTTTCTTCTCTTTGCAGTGGCTCTGGGAATGCCACCATTTGGTTCACTTGTGGCACAGAACCCCGTGTTGACCGAAGAAAAACACAGTCCTCTGCTGGGAGACTGGGTTCCTGTGCAGGGTCATGTGGTGGTGGATGATCCTGCGCCACATGTCGGGCCACGCCTCGAGGAGCAGAAGGAAAAATCGACTCTGGTGCCAGTGGACATTGAGCAGAGTACGGGGGAGCTAGAGATCAAAGTGAAGCCACGAGTTGCAGAGGAGCAAGAGGGTGAAGTAAAGACAGAGGTTAAGAAGGAGCCAGAGGTTGAGGTGGAGGTGAAACAAGAGAGTGAAGAAACCCCAGAAGTTAAGGAGGAGCAGGAGCTAAAAGCAAAGCCAAAGGTTGAACCAGAGCCAGAAATAAATCTGAATCCAGAGGTTAAGGCTGAACAAAAGGTCAACGTGGAGCCAGAGCTCAGCGATGGACCAGACTTTAAGGTGGAATCAGAGGTTAAGGTGCAAATGAACTTCGAGGAAGAGACTGAAACAGACCGGGAGATCGAAGAGAGGCACATTGACATGGAGGGAAGAAATGAAATGGTGGGCGAGCCAATCATGGCGCTGGAGCTGCTGGATGACGACAACATATCTAGAGAGGAACTGAGCAACATGGAGGCCGACGACACAGAGCTGACAGAGGTGGAAAAGTCTTTGAGGGCGACATTTCAGAATCAAGATCCTGTCAATCAACCTCCGTCAGAGGACGAGGAGGGGCTTATAAAGGAGAGGGTCCACATTTTAGATGGAGAACCACACATGGAACTGCTGGAGCCAGAGCTCAGCGATGCCCCAGACTTTAAGGTGGAATCAGAGGTTAAGGTGGAGCCAAATGTTCAAGAAGAGTTTCAGGTGCATATGAACCTCGAGGAAGAGACTGAAACAGACTGGGAGATCGAAGAGAGGCACATTGACATGGAGGGAAGATATGATGTGGTGGGAGGGCCAATCATGGAGCTGGAGCCGCTGGAGAACGACGACACAGAGCTGACAGAGGTGGAAAAGTCTTTGAGGGCCGCATTTCAGAATCAAGATGCTGTCAACCTCGAGGAAGAGACTGAAACAGACCGGGAGATCGAAGAGAGGCACATTGACATGGAGGGAAGATATGATGTGGTGGGAGGGCCAATCATGGAGCTGGAGCCGCTGGAGAACGACGACACGGAGCTGACAGAGGTGGAAAAGTCTTTGAGGGCCAAAGTTCAGAATCAAGATGCTGTCAATCAACCTCTACCGGAGGAGGAGGAGGAGGGGCTTATAAGGGAGAGGGTCTATGATTTAGACCAAAAACCAATCATGGAGCTGGAGCCACTTGATGATGACAACATGCCTGAAGAGGAATTGAGCAATACAGAGCTTTCAGAAGTGGAAAAGTCTTTAAGGGCGGCATTTCAGAATCAAAATCCTGCCATCCAACATGTCCCGGAGGAGGGGGAAATGCAACCAATCATGGAGCTGGAGCCTGAAGATGAAGAGTCTTTTTTACACCAGATTGGTGTGGAGCCGATAAGAGAAAGAGCGGGTTGGATGAGGCAGGGTGTTAAAAACCCTGAAGAAAGAAGATTATCCCCAAAACAAGAACGGCAAGGTAAAGAATAGACATATTACACACACAAACACACACACACATATACAGTGTGGACAAGAGGAACGATCACAGTGACCTAAACATGTTTTATAATTGCATTTGTTTTGTTTTAGATTTGAAAAACAAATGCAAAAGAGAAAAAACATTGAAATGCTGTAATGCCACTTTTTGGCCACAGGGTGGAGCTGTTACCCTGGTGTGATCCTCGAGGGGAAGTGTTACCAGTTCTTCAGAGCGGCAAAGAAGGCTTCAGATGCTGAGGTGCTTTCATTGTGTTCTCTCTCAAAGATGCACCATGACATCTTTTTAAAATCAAACTACTATTACATTAATGTGTAGAATCCCACTCTCACTTCTTCTCTGTTTCGTTGCAGTTCTTCTGCCAGGAACATTTCTCCGGTGGCCACCTGGCCTCCATCACGAGCCAACACATCCACAGAGAGGTGATGAACATGATTCTGCGGCAAAACGGGGCCCTGACACGCACCTGGGTTGGAGGACTGCGATATTTGAAGGTGTGTATGTTCAGTCACTTTATATCCCATACCATCATAAATTATCATATTATACTATGTGCATATGTTCTGATTGTTGCACCATATTCTATATTATATTTATTTAACGTATCTATATTAATAAAGACAAACAGTGAGTCACATTATTTAATCATGTCAGTCTGCTGCTGTTATTAAATACTGTCACTTTACATTGATTGATTGATTTTATTTATGGATTATCAGACAAATAGAAACAAAAAGCTCTCACCTCACTTTTATAAGCCTTCTCGATATTTATACACTGGCTGTTCCACAACATGGCACAGAACACACACCTGGTATTATAGTTATGCTGAGTATGGACCATTGTTATCTGAGAACACAAATATTAAGGTGCATAAACAATGATATGGCGGCAGTAGCTCAGTTGGTAGGGACGGACTGTGTACAGAGTGTGTGTTGGTACTTTGAGAGGCGCCTCCCGGGCTCTGCTGATGTGCCGTTCAGCAAGGCACCGGACCTCCACACTGGCTGCTGTGTAGTCGCTGCACACTGAGTCTGAATGTCTCTGTGTGTGTTGTCTACATGTATGACGATTAAAAAGAGGATTAAAAAATCCTTTAATTTCCATTCCTTCCCGATATTGTACGTGTTTGTACTCTTCTGAATTCATCACTGCCAACATGAGTTTGAGGAGTTGCATTTAATAAATATATAGAATAATATCATATTGCTTCACCTGCAGTTTGCTCCTAAATGTAGCTGTGAAACCAAGTAGAACAAGCAGAACAAGCTGAACAAGCTGAACAAGCAGAACAAACAGAACAAGCAGAACAACTAGAACAAGTAGAACAAGCAGAACAAGCAGAACAAACAGAACAAGCAGAACAAGTTGAACAAGCAGAACAAACAGAACAAACAGAACAACTAGAACAAGCAGAACAAACAGAACAACTAGAACAAGCAAAACAAGCTGAACAAGCAGAACAAGCAGAACAAGTAGAACAAGCAGAACAAGTAGAACAAGCAGAACAAGTAGAACAAACAGAACAAGCAGAACAAGTAGAACAAGCAGAACAAGCGGAACAAGTAGAACAAGCAGAACAAGCAGAACAAGTAGAACAAGCAGAACAAGCGGAACAAGTAGAACAAGCAGAACAAGCAGAAAAAGTAGAACAAGCGGAACAAGCAGATTAAGCAGAACAAGCAGAACAAGCAGAACAAGCAGAACAAGCAGAACAAACAGAACAACTAGAACAAGCTGAACAAGCTGAACAAGCAGAACAAGCAGAACAAACAGAACAAGTAGAACAAGCAGAACAAGCAGAACAAACAGAACAAGTAGAAAATAGCAGAACAAGCAGAGCAAGCAGAACAAACAGAACAAGCAGAACAAGTAGAACAAGCAGAACAAGCCGAACAAGTAGAACAAGCAGAACAAGTAGAACAAACAGAACAAACAGAACAAGCAGAACAAGTAGAACAAGCAGAACAAGCGGAACAAGCAGAACAAATAGAACAAGTAGAACAAACAGAACAAATAGAACAAGCAGAACAAGCAGAACAAGCAGAACAAGCAGATTAAGCAGAACAAGCAGATTAAACAGATTAAACAGAACAAACAGAACAAACAGAACAAGCAGAACAAGCAGAAAAAGTAGAACAAGCGGAACAAGCAGATTAAGCAGATTAAGCAGAACAAGCAGAACAAACAGAACAACTAGAACAAGCAGAACAAGCTGAACAAGCAGAACAAGCAGAACAAGTAGAACAAGCAGAACAAGCAGAACAAGTAGAAAATAGCAGAACAAGCAGAACAAGCAGAACAAGCAGAACAAACAGAACAAGCAGAACAAGTAGAACAAGCAGAACAAGCCGAACAAGTAGAACAAGCAGAACAAGTAGAACAAACAGAACAAACAGAACAAGCAGAACAAGTAGAACAAGCAGAACAAGCGGAACAAGTAGAACAAGCAGAACAAATAGAACAAGCAGAACAAGTAGAACAAACAGAACAAGCAGAACAAGCAGAAAAAGTAGAACAAGCGGAACAAGCAGATTAAGCAGAACAAGCAGAACAAGCAGATTAAGCAGAACAAGCAGATTAAGCAGATTAAGCAGAACAAGCAGAACAAGTAGAACAAGCCGAACAAGTAGAACAAGCAGAACAAGCAGAACAAGCAGAACAAACAGAACAAGCAGAACAAGTAGAACAAGCAGAACAAGTAGAACAAACAGAACAAGCAGAACAAGCAGAACAAGCAGAACAAGTAGAACAAGCAGAACAAACAGAACAAACAGAACAAGCAGAACAAGCCAAACCAGTAGAACAAGCAGAACAAGTAGAACAAGCCGAACAAGCAGAACAAGCAGAATTGAAATAACAACGTTGCCAATGATGTTCTTGTGTATACTTTTTTCTATTGTTTAATTATTGTCTTATTCTATCATTATTTGTGTTGTTTGTATATACCTCTTATTATTTATTGTTTTACTTCCCTGTTTATCTGAACTATTGCTGTCTTTGTGCTGCTGGAACAACATCATTCCCCTCTGGGAATCTTGTATTATCTTAAATGGTCATAAATCTTTTATAAATAATCATTTAGCCTTCGTAAATCCCATCATTAAAATAGTTTATTTAATTTCCGTGTTTGCATCTGTAGAATGAATTTAACAAATGACTTCTCTCCATCTGATTTCACCTCATTAATCTCTTGTTATCAGACCGGCCGCTTTGTCTGGTTGGATGGATCCCACTGGGGCTATGCTGATTGGCTGTCAGGGGAGCCCAATCACACAGCAGGCGTGGAGGAGTGTGTGGAAGTGCTGCCATACGGTAGGAGTCAGATTGTTGTTTAAAAAAGGGGACAATGATGCTTTTCTTTACTTCTTATGTTGCACTGAGTTTAGTTTTAACCACGGCCGCTGTGTTTCTGATCTGCTGATTGTTTCTCTTTCAGGAAATGGGAAGTTCAATGACTTCACATGCTGGGAGCCTCAGGCTTTCATCTGCTCCTTCCCTCATTTCGTCTGATTTGATGCAGTTTGTTACTTTTTCTTTTAGTTTAAAATCACATCTTGAAAAGCAAATGTACTTAATGACTTAAAGATGACATCATGTATCGAAAACTAGAAAATCAGGACTTTGCATGTTGAATATTACATTCAAATATTAGTTTTTTTTATAACAAGGATATAATATCCTGTAAATAAAGAAATCATGTTATTTGTTGTTCTTGAGCTTGTTGTGAGTATTACCATTTTGAAAAAAGTAAACATGATGCACTTCATTTAAGTTTACGTCGTGTGTGTGTTAAAGTGATTCTACGATAAGTACCAAAAAGTGTGTTTAGATATTAAGATATATTTATTTACATGTAAATGTACATATTTAAATTGCACTAATTGTTAAAACATTGAGAACAATGTTTGTGTGTCAGAAACCAACATGCACTTTTTAGTACAATTAAATATTCTTTACTCACCTGAAAATGTGATTTGAGTAGATTTGAGCTTTTTCCTCAGCCGCCAGTTTATTAAGTATATTAAGTTCACATTTCACTAATACAGTTCAATTAATACAAAAGAACTGCAATTAGAGATTCAAAGATTAATTGAGTAGTTGTCAACTATTCAATTAATCACTAAATATTTTGATAATCAATAATGGATTTGAGTATTTTTAAAGAAAAAAGTCAAGATTCTGTGATTCCAGCTTCGTGAATGTGAATAATTTTCTGGTTTCTTTGCTCCTCTATGACAGTAAACTGAATATCTTTGAGTTGTGGACAAAACAAAATATATGAGGACGTCCTTTTGGATTTTGGGAAACACTGATTGACATTTTTCACCAACTTCTGATGTTGTATAGCTCAAACCATCGATTAATCGTGAAAATAATCAACAGTTTAATCCACATTGAAAACAATCGTTACATGCAGCCCTACCTGCAATAGATGCTTTTAAATATTTACTTTACCCTCATTGATATAAGTGGGTTGGACATATTAGAATCACCTCTCTGTATAATGCAAAACAGTTCAACTGCAGCACAAACTGCAACTTCAAAAATGGCCGCTTTCGGCCGGATTTATTGAAGTCACGTTTGCATTTAATGTATCGAGGTGTACCTAAGTGTTTATTCCCTGTGAGTTAGAGCAGCAGCACTGTTGCGTTTTATTGAGGTTCAGGTGAGGAGTGTTTACCAGAAAGGAGACACTACCATCATATCTAAACCTCCAGTCCATCCAGGACCCAAATATGTCCAGCCCACCTCACTCAACTCAGTCCAGGAATTCTGTCTTATTTTTCCCAGAACAGCGAACAATCGCTCTGTTGAAGACAGCGACCTGCAAAAAATGCCGATCTATATCATCAGATCTCACGTCTGGCTATGTTTATGTTCTCCTGTCAATGTGGCACAGACTGATTTATTTCCAGTCATCACCTTCCCTTTTTGAATTACAGGAGCCTTAACACCCACTAACTGTTGTATTCACACATCACAGCAGACATGCGGCTACTGTAAAGCCTGATGGGACTCACATGTTGCTGTGTGTGACTGTGACTCATTTTCCACTGGCCTGCACAGCCTTTTCCTGACCTTTGGACGTGGAGGTGAGCATTACCCTGCGAGGTGATGACTGGCAGCGCTTCATCCTTCCATTTCAATTGCAGACTGCTCCACGTTAAACAGCACATACATCCAGCCCCGGCACAAATATGAGTATTTTACAACGCTACGTTATTGTTTGAGGAATAGGCTTCAGTGTTTGACACGTGAGCGTCACAGGTTCTCTGTTGTTCCAATACCTGGAAAAGTGACTTTTGCTGGATTTAAGAGATCAATGTTGAATATGCATTTGCAATCTAAAACTGGCTTTGCTGCACATTGTTGTGGATGCATTACTAAATCGTATTTTTAGACTCTTTACATAATCAGATCTGGCGGGTATCTTACTTACACTGAAACACATTAATGAGAACTTAATCAAACGGGAGCCAGTCTGGCAAAACAAGAACACCTGTTCCATAAATCATTCATCAACACTGATTGAAAAATGAAATAGATTCCTGGTGTGGAGATCTTGATTCTCAGGAAATCCCCTAATACCTTTGCTGCTTATTGTTGCTGTTTCGATGAGAGTGACTCAGTGTTGCTGCTCCCCATCTGTCAGTTCAAGTCATTTTTCTAGCTTCACAACCAGTTGTCTGCTGTTGACTTGTTTGTGTGCGAGTGTGTGTTCACGCACCGAGGCTGTGAATCCTCCCGACTCCACGCTATCCGAGCTCAGGCATAAAGTTTGCGCTACAGACTGCAAACAATATCCACACCACATCCTTTTATAGTGCAGATACACACCATGGTGCCATTTGAGAGGAAAACTAAGAGGCTCTCTCTTTGAGAGCTGTATGCTCTCGTCAACAATTCTGTGCTCAAGTAAACAATTAAACACGTTGCATGTGTAGATATGAATGGCGATGAAACAAAGAAGTCACACCCAAAAAGCATAGTAGATGAGCCGGGGTGCCTGTGTGGGGCGCACTGAACCATCGTCAGGTAAAAACACCTGAGGGAATGTACTTGAAGAATCACGCCATTGTGTTAAAAGTGCAAGTTTGAACTACATGTATACTTCATAATATTTAGTAAATTGTTTGAATGCATTGTATAAACTTTTAGATTTTCCTTTTAACACTTACCAGAGGTGAAAAGGTCTGATCTGTGTTACCTCCTAACAAAGATGTATCTTGATGTTCACAGATTACACAACTCTTTATATTCATACTCTAAATATGTGCAAACCAACTGTTTCAATTGGAAGAAAAGATGCGTGCAAACTAAAGGACACATTTCAGCCCATGAACTATAAGCTCATTCTGCAAAGCACTGATCAATGAAGCATCAACTCATGAAGTTATTTGTGAAGGTTGTGTAAAACCTGCCTGAATCAATAAAGAGAGATCCCTGGAGGTGATTAAATCTGTGACCGCTGTTCTTCTTCACTGATGCAGTTGGTTGGCGCATCAGAGGGACTGTACAAAGGGGAAGGTATTTAAATGTTATTGGCTGAAGGTAGCTTTTGGGAGAGCAGGAAAGTTCCTTATATTTATATTACACTTTTATATTTATATATTCTGTCTCATTATCAGGATTTTGCAGGTTTACAACATCCCTGGTGACTTTTGTTGCATCTCTCCACCATCGCTTTTTAATGAAGACACAAAATGCCCAAAGATATTCAGAAGAAATATTGATGTTTATGTTGTGGGGAGGATGTTTCAGTCACATGAAAGATGCTGGGGGGTTATAGGGCTCAGCACCCCTCACAACCCAAATAGTTTCCATCCAGTCCCTAAAATAGTTTCTCACTCCACAGCTTTTTCTTCTTTGATTTATTGTCCAACAATCTTGAATCCAAGTGTTTATGTGCAACACAGCGAGTAAGACCTCACGGGGAGGAGACAGAAAGGAAAAGCACGCAGGTGAAGAGATGCCACCTGTCAGGTGGGGGTGACGAGGGGTGGAGGTGTCACTTCCAGGTCAGACTTGTGTAAACAGTTTTCTCTCTCTGCTGATCGCTGTAGAAAGTACCTGCCAGGTGGCAAACATCCATCTCACACATACAGAACAAACCTCATAAAGATCTGCCTCCCAAGATGAACATAAATATGCAAATATGTTGGCACCGTGCACAGCGTGAATACATGTTGTTCTCAAATGTTTGCATGTCCCTACAGCCCTGCTGGAAACTTCTGCTTAGATGTCCAGTTCATTAAGGATGAGAAGAGGGAGCGATTAAAAGTGTTCTGCTGATGTTGTGCAACATCTTCAGAGAAAACAAAACGTTGGACCTGATTTTAAAGCCTTGATAGTGTACAGTGGTATGTAGAATATACACACCAGCAAGAAAAGTTGATGTTAACGAGCTGGGAGGGGTCAGGATCGCTCTGTCATAGATTATAAATCTGTTTCTGTGCTTCTGCCCATTACCCTTGCCTCGCTCAGGGGTGTGTCACAGACAATGCTGCTTCTATAAACACAGCAGAGACGTTCACACACAGAGAAAACACGACTGCTCCACACAGGTATGTCTCAGCAACATATTTTAAAAAGGTTTGTTATTTGACTTTTTCTGTGAATGAGAAGAATAAGAAAATCAGTCGATAACTTTCACATACTTCTGCTGATGATTAGTTTTAAGTTGCATCAAACTGTGTCTTTCATATTTGCATGGAGACCCAGCTAAATGTGTTGTGTGTGGTACCGAGGAACGTGATGCATCCTCTGGATCCCCGTACGGGGCCTGTTGACTTTGTGGTTTAACCAGCTGTGTTTCTGGGCTCCAAACTGGAGTCCAGTGACAGCCAAAGAGACTAGTGGACTAAATCTAGTCCATTCCGAACCCACACCAACTTTTATTGACCTTAAAATAAGTCATAAAGACACAAATCATATGACAATACGCACTTAAAATAAAAAACAATTCCTAGCCAGATAAACAATGCAAATGTGTGTGATAATCCAGATAATTAAAAAGTAAAGATATGCATCTTGTCATATATTGTTATATGCCTAAACTAAATACTAAGCAGTAAACTCAATTTTATTATTATTTCAACACATATTTATAGTTTTTAATAAGGGAATATAATAGATATATAATATATTTATATAATATATATATACATAATATATATAATATATATATATACATAATATATATATATATTATATATATATAATATATATATTATTTATATTATATATATAATATATATATTATATATATAATATATATTATATTATATATATATAATATATATAATATATATATATTATATATATATATATTATATATTATACAATATCCTTTCCATAAAGATCAGCACATAGGCAATCAAGAAAGTCGGGGGGGGAAGTCTGTTACATTGGTTCAGAGATTGGCAATACAAAGCCAATAAAACATGTCGATTGTTACATATAAAACCTTTTAACGTAATCAAAAGCTACTGTAATGGTACTCGTGTCAGAAAAAACATTTGATTAAACAACTTTCCCTGTATCAGTATTCAGTGATCATGGAGACATTGCCCAAAGTCAGCCAACATGTCCGACAGAAGCAACAAGGAGAGAAAGAGGAGGTGGATGAAAGACAGGATGGGAAACTGCTAGTGGAGCGGGGGACCGCAGATGAGGGTAACTTTGGATTGAACACTCAAGAGTATGTGTCCGATTCCTGCGCTGCCATCACTAATCTAGCTTCTGTGTTGCAGAGAAACAGAAGGACATCATGCAGATGTGATCTAGATTAGTTAACTGATGAGTGCTATAAGCCTGCAGCAATGTAACTCTCTCCTCTACAGCGTCGACAGACCAGAAAGTGATGGACAGAAGGAACAACTGGGAGCCGAGTGTTTACTACGCGCTGGGGAAGGAGTCTTTTTATATTGCAGGTCATCACATCAGCATCCGCGAGTCAATGGATACTTTTGGTGCTCTGATCTGGCCTGGGGTACGTCCTGCTCCCGTGTGTATCTGCACATTCTCTGACTGTCGTTGCACATGTGCTAATGAGAATTTATTTAGCAGGCGATCGCTTTGAGCCAGTTCTTGGAGAATAACCAGCAGCAAGTGAACCTGATGGACAAAGCAGTGCTGGAGATCGGAGCTGGGACTGGCTTGCTCTCAATAGTGGCCAGTCTGCTCGGTAATAGTGTAAAAGTTTATATATATTAATAGTTAAAAGTCCATTTTCTACTGTATGAAACAATAAGTGTCACCGGTCTTGACACTCAACACACAAAGTTGTACTTTGAATTTCTTAAGACATATTTATAACAGGTACTCTGAGTGTAGTGCTCGAGAGTAAACCATGACGGGTTTATTGCATAAACATGGAATAAATTTACATTTTCACTTGTAGTGGAAATTGTTGAAACACCAGCGGGTCACTGAAACACTGGGATTCATTGTCTGAGGAGCATGAATATCCACCCACAGCAACATTCTTGCATTTTAAAATTATCTTGAGAAAAACAAAGTGATTATCAGACTGATATTTGCAATATTTTGGACCCTCCATTAATCGTGCAGTGGAAACATTAGTCATTCTATTCCCGATGAAATGAATCTCTTCACACACAAAGGGAATCATTACATTTCTATAGATCCATGTTTTCCATTTTCTCTTCATTCCTTTGTCTCCATCAAGACACAACAAAAAGAAGTCCATAAAGTCACAATTGGGCCGGCGCGGCATCCCTAGAGCTTGAAATGGGCCGGTCACCAAACATATTGGTGTATGCGTCTTACTATCTGTGCTTCATATTCTGGACTCTTTTCCAGGTGCGTGGGTGACAGCTACCGACCTGCCTGACATCTTGTCTAATCTGACCTTCAACCTTCTGCGCAACACCAAAGGCCGGTCCCGCTACACCCCTCAGGTGTCTGCCCTTACCTGGGCTCAGGACCTGGAGCGAGACTTCCCCTTCCCGTCCTTCCATTACGACTACGTGCTCGCAGCCGATGTGGTCTATCCCCACGGCTGCCTCGAAGAACTGCTGGAGACCATGCGTCACTTTTGCCGACCAGGAAGTCGAACGACGCTGCTGTGGGCCAACAAGAACCGGTTCCAATCAGACTCGACGTTCACGGAGAGCTTCGAGAGCAGTTTTAACACCACGCTGCTCGTTGAGCTCCCGCGGCAGGAGGTGAGGATATACAAGGCCACAGCGAAGGAGTGACGGACGAGCTTCAGGAGGTGGAGATGCCCGAGAGGTTAAAAGGTTACGTGTTAAAATCTTGAGGGGAAAAAAAGAAATTCCATTTTCCTCTCAGTGATTTAAATCTGGTTTTGTGTTTCGTGCACGACATCAGTGGTCGGTGCTGTGACTGTGACTGTCAAGCAGAAAACAGAAATGAAGCTCAAATTTCCAAATCAATTAGCCATTTTATTTGCCAGCACTTATTCATACAGTTCATATTTCTGACTTTATTCAACATGTTTTTATTAATAAATTGATTTGTGTAACAATTTCTCTATATTCAGATTTGTCTACATTAACTTTTATCAAAAGGTGCTCTAGTCTCGTTTTATTTTTTATCTTTGGCGCAAAGACTAAAATTATTAAAAACTATTTTCCAAAAGTAAAATGAAACTTTGTGTTTCTGCAGGGACTGAAGACTCATAAAGAAAAACGTCCATTAAATGGCAAACAATGTTGAACATGTGACTTTCACAGAACTAACCCCTGCTTAAAAAATAGATTTTTAAAAATGCATTTCAGATCTAAAAGCGTTGCAATCATTAAACACATGCACACACAAGTAGAGTGAATGAATTGAGAGAGGGACACAAAGAGGAGATCGAGTACGAGGGGAGGAATAGAAGATACGTCAGTAAATATTTTTATATACTGCTAAATGTTTAAAGTTACAATCTCGAAGATCTATGTTTTGTGCTCTTTTGCGCCTCCTACAGCGATAAGCAGTAATTGCAGGTGTGTTTCACTTTCAAGAGAGCTGCTTGTGATATTTGACAGATACTGTAAAAGCCTGGGCTTTTATCAGACTCAATCACCATTGTGGTAAATAGTGACTCAGACATTTATTTAATGAAAACCTTCGAGATTATTACTTTAAATCCACTCCAGGTTGAAAATCCAGCTCCATTCTGTTGTCGTTTCCTGTGCTCACCAACAAAAGTCTCAAACAGTTTGAACTCTGCCATCGGAAAGTTTAGAAGGGACTTGTGTCTGTCCTGAGTATTTGAGTCTGTCCGCCGTGTGGTTGGTAAATTTCAAGGTGCTTCAATGACTCTACGATGTGCAGCAGGTTGATGACTTTGGCTGCTCTAGTATGGACTCCCTTCGGAGATCATTGGGGATGCTGCCCTGAGGACCCCAGACGTTGAGCTCTCCATAAATGCCTGTTTCGATCATCTCCTCTTGCCAGGGGATGGGGATGTTGCCTGAGGAAAACTCATCGAAGAAGGTCTTGTCAGGATCCTCCAAGGCCACTCCCTTCACAGAGGAGAAAACGCCAACGTCATCCAGACTTTTAGCATACACCACTTTAGGGTCAGGGACGAAGGGAGGAGGCAGAATACCTGGAGATGAGAGAAATGGTCATTTTCAGAGTCTAAAGAAAACAGAAATATGCTTCTTATTTTGTGTTTTGTTTGCCAATATTCATTAATACCTGCATTCAGTTTCCTCCAGTTGATGCCACTGAAAAATGAATGCGCTCTGATCTCATCACAGCATTCATTCTTAAAGCCCATCCTCTTATCAACCTCTTTAGCCAGCAGCCCATCACAGAGAGACTTCGCATGCTCACTGAAAGTGTCCATGTAGGTCACCTCCTGCGTCAGCATCCGCTCTTTCAACGCCTCACGTTCAACCTAAACAGGAATACGGATATTCTTAATGCTCATCCTCTCAGTTATATCTAAAGTAAGCCATTTTGTGCCCAAGGATGAAGATCGAGGTTTGCAAAAAAAAAAAAACATAAATGCGACTGACCTTCTCCCCTCTGTCTCTGAAGGGGTTCTTAGCAGCGATGAACTCAAACAGAGTCACTCCAAGAGTGAAGTAGTCGACTGAAGTGTCATACTTCTCTCCTTTCAACATCTCTGGAGCCATGTACCCTGCAAGAACCAGAGTCAAGCGATGTGAACAGTGAAATTACACTAGAAGTTAAATTCTTTAGTAACTACTCTGTCGATGAGGCTCACCTGGTGTCCCGGCGTATCCTTTGGTCTGCGTTCTGCCTTCTTTTAGCTCCACAGCAAGACCCAGGTCAGATATACGCACATTCCCTGGTCGACAACATAAAGATATCCTAATTAGCTAATAATTACACATGCACCGTGACGTTTCCTCTACCGTCTAACTAAAACAATGAATTACCATCATTATCTAGCAGCACATTTTCTGGTTTAAGATCTCTGTAGATGATTCTTTTCTGGTGCAGGTGCTCCAAGCCTTGGATGATCTGAGCGATGTAAAAACAGGCTCTGGGCTCGTCGAACCCAGGTTTGTTCTCATCCACCAGGTAGATATGGTACCTTCAGGGAACACAGAACAGGTGAGCTTTTGCTCGGTATGTCATCTGCATACATTAGCAGTTTTACACACACACACACACACACACGTTGTTTGTTACATGTAATACATTCATTTTGTTTACTAGGATCCTGCTGTTCTTATTCTGCTCTCATTTGGTTTAATGTTCATCAACTATAAAGTCCACACATTCAAATGTTTAGAATGTGTCTTTAAGTGACAGCTGCTTTTTAAGGAACCACTCGGGTTATTTTTGTGATTTCTTGAAAAACTACAATTTGCATAAACATTTGCATGTGAGAAACGGACACACACACGCAGCTGCACCCATGTGCCAGACATACAACAGTTCAGCTGTTAGAAGCAACTCATTACTTATGGTTACATGTACGTCTGGTGTCATCAGCACAAAACATGTTCTGTCTGTCAGATTCAAATCCCTGTAAACACCACAGCAACCTAGCAAGGATGAGGAACATGCGCTTTAACTGGTTCCTCAGTGTTCATGTTTGTGCTTGGACACAAGAGACTTTTTCAGAATGTGAAATTACTTGAGGTCTCCTCCATTCATGATGGTCATGACCAGACAAAGTTCGTCCTTTGTCTGGAAGGCGTACGCCAATGACACAATGAAGCGACTGTAAACCTTCTCAAGGATCCTCTTCTCCACCATCGCCCCCTAAAAAGGAGGAAATTAGAAAAGACCATTTTTGAAAAACAAACGGTACAAGAGGAAAAACTTAAAACTACAGACTTTCCCTCCGAAGACAAATATGCTGATGTACATGCCGTTTGAAGAAAGGGGTTAAAGTACATTTCAAAAAGTGACCTCAGACGAGTCAAGGGCAAGATGCAGCTGTGCCAAGAAGTTCAATTCAGAAGAGCTTTCCACTAAAGCTCCCAGTAATCACTCTATCCCCGTCTCAGAGTTTAATAATGCAGGCTAAAGCCAAACGAGACAGAGGCAGGGACAAATATGATTAGAAGTGGCAGTCTGTGCAGCGCAGGACACTTTCTCTCCCACGTGAAGCCGGCAAAGTGCCTTTAATAATCTAATCACTGCATGCAGTGCAATTAAAAGAGCTTTGTGTTTCCTGGAGGCTGGAATTATTACCGTTTGACTCATGAGACAAATTATATAATAAATAAAATGCAGTCCACATTTTAAAACTAGGTCTATGAAAATTAAACCATAAATAAAAGGAGCATATTAACAAGTGACACATGTTCTCTCACCTCAAAGCCTTTCCTCTTCTTCAGCCTCTTCTTGTTGAGTTTCTTACAGGCGTACAGTTTTCCTGTGGCTTTCATCTGACAGGCAGACACTTCCCCAAACCCACCTTTCCCCAGCACACGGAAGTCCAGGAACCAGTCTGCATCCATGGGCTGCATCTCAAGCCACTTCCACTGCAGGTACCTCTTCAGATACATGCTCTCCAGGAAGAAAGCGTAGGGGGCCTCACGCAGAAAGTCCAACACCGAGGCCAACGCTGCGGAAAACAAATCATCGCCTGCAGCCTCCTGGCTTTCCTTCACCTTAGCCATGATGTCCTCAGCCAGGAACGGGCAGAAGTGTTTGGCAGAGGAGTCCATGTAACGCTGGACAATCTTGGAGGCCTTCTTCACCCTGTCAGAATCCTCTGCAAGGTCGTATATCTCGATGTCTTTCCACAAACGGCAAGCCCCGTGATACTCTGTATTTGCATCCAAGAATTCCCTAAAGATGCGTTTGCCAACAGGCTGTTTCACGCAGACGAAGTCAAAGGCCAAATCCAGGGTGTCCGTCAGGCCCTCGCACACAGTGATGTGGGGCAGCTTGAGGCGAGAATGGTACTTCTTATCACGCACTGCTCCTGCACTGGAGCCATCAATGCTTCCACGAGCATTGATGTAAGCAGAATTTGCAACCACTGTGGTCAGTCCTCCAATATCCATGTTTAGGGCAGGTGACTGTTAGGCAACGCAAAGACGAGACATCGCAAAGAGAAGTCAGAGCCAGAGGATAAACGCTTCTTACTAATTGTGCGGGGGTTGAGAGAGAAAAGGACACAGAAGTGGGAGAGGCAGCATGAGAGAGAAATGGGAACTTGAGACTGGCGTCTCAATTAGACCCTCACACACACACACACACACACACACACACAAACCTGAGTCAACACCTTTCGGTAATCCATTAACACCCTATAATGCCCCAGTGTGTGAGCACATGCAGGAACAGAACACGGGCAGCATGTGCAGCTGGACTGTCACCAGTCAGTCAACCGGAACATCACAATTAGCAGACATTCATGAAGACTCATCAAGCAGTGGCTGTTAAAGCAAAGCTCTGTTCCAGATGGTGTTTATATTCATAAAACAAATATATCATTATTTAAATAGAAAATACTCATTTAAGTGGGAAATATGTTCAATTACGTGTAATAATTCTTACATGCCATAATAATGCCAATGTGTAAATTTAAATGATTATTGGTCAGTGGCCAGTAAAATGTGCATGTCTAGCTGTAGATCATTAACGTGCAGATTCTTTCTTTCTAAAAACTATAATTGACACCATGCAAGAATATTTTTGTAGCTTTTCTTTCACAATTAAAAAAAAATGAGATTGTATGTTCGTAATAAAACATTGACTTGTTGTAATTGTTCCTCCCGTCGGCTTGGGAGGGAGGAGAGTCTGCAGTCCTGGTTCTGTGCAAAATGACCTTAAGTTTATAGGAGGCTTTGGCAGAGTTAACCAAAGTGGTTAGTTTTTATAATACTGCTTTTGTCAGTATCCTTCTCCCACAGCTTAGCAAGAGATGTTTTCACAGCCAGCCAACAACCTTTCAACGTAAACATGCGTTTAAAAAGGTGAAAACAATGTTAACCTTTCCTTTGAAATGTGAAAGGCATGCACTTACATGCGTTGCTATTTTAAGATCAGACTTATTAAGCAGGTGTCAAGACACTGAAAAAAACAATGCCTGCAGCACATGCTTCATTTTGGCCCTTATCTGCTCTCCATGTCAAAAACATTTGGGCGCCTCATTTATAAAAGAGGAAGAGAGAAGAAAGAAGGGACCAGTCTCTTCGTGTGCTCTTGTAACTCCGTCCGGATATTGAAATTAAAAGCAGATAACATGAAACTAAGGTAGGATAACAGGAGTAAAGGAGCATATGATTGATTGTTCTCACCTGCTATCTTCTTCTTGAATATCTAGCAGCTTTCCTCACAAGCAGACCTTTCCCCAAACCCTTCACCAGCTCACTCCAGTCTTAATCCATCGGCTCTTTTCACGTTCTTAAAAACTAAAACATTCTTTGACCCGGTCCTTTGGCAGATTAATGGGTTTGAGGAATACAGCGGTCGTGGCAATATACAAAAAGCCTGAAGAGCTCGACATGCAAAAATAAATAAACTCTTGTATTCTGTGACGTGAGATTTTCTGTTTACCTGCCGACAAATTATAATTTACGAATAAATTACTTTGTCTCTACATAAACACCCACATACATTATAGATGCAAAAGTTATTAAAACAATCTATATTTTAATTTGCAAACTTATATTAGATTACAGAAAAGGTTTTTGGAAGAGTCAGTACATGTGTTGCTAAGTTTTTAAAAGGGAGATCTTTGAAGGGAGTATACATAAAGATCTATGCAACCACACATTTTGTTACATCAATAATCTTTTAAGGTCTATCTTTACCACTGGCCTCTAAAGGATACTATAAGCTACAATCGTCATAGGATTCATATACGTAATTCACAAACAAAGCTTATTTACCTATCAGGAGCCTGGGTTATAAAAAGTCTTTACCTTGCTGGTGCCATTATTTTTGTAAACACGACCAAGGCGTTGACAGGGCGGTGATGGAGAACTCCTCAACTCCAGAATACAAAAAAAACAAAAAAACTAGCAAACAAGATCAGGAAAGCAGCTGCCTACGGAACAGAAGGAAGCCAGCCCAACACAACGGAGAATAAGAAACTATTTCAAATTATTGCCCGGAACACAAAACAAACAGTATCAACACATCTGATGGAGCTCCATCCTGGGATGGCTTGGCAACTGTGTCAGGCCCTTCAGAAACCACGGTGTTGCACTAACAGCACGTTACAGCAGACACTTTGGCCATCGTGGAACATTTTGATAATCATCATCATGTCTGCCTTATGTAATTGCAAAATAATAGAATAACTATTCAAACAAGTACATTATACATTCTCCAACAGCAGTAGGTTTTTACAGAGGTTTTTTTTTTTTGTTTTCTTTAGTGGGGATGGCTTATTGAGAAGTGGATTAAACATACAAAGACTTCAGCGTGGTGGCCGGGCCACAGACTACAGTTCCCTTGGACGACACCTCCCCCAGAGCTGTGGTGCAGGTGCACGTGATTCAGGAGCAGAAAAAGATGGGTGCAATAACACACCTCTGTTCTTTCAATATTCATCTAGACCCCTGAGAAAGCCAGACAGAGATACAGGCATGGGAGACGGGGGGGAAAGGTTGAAGAAGCACACACAAAAGGGGACTAAATTCCCACGGCGACGGTGGTTTGAAGGACTGTGCTTGTTGGAGAGGCGAGGCGTAGACAGGCTAGTCTTCTTCGTCATTCTCGTCATACTCGTCCTCATCCTCTTCATCCCCCATATAAGACACTGGAGTCTCCACACGGGACCCGCTGTAGTGAGAGTCATTCGAGCTGGAGGCCATGGTGCCGTCTGTGCAGCCGTCGCTACAAATGAGGATTTGATCATTTGTTAGAAGTTATATATAAAAATAAAACACTTCTGCCTTCAGTCGCATGTATAAGATGAAGAGGGAAGACTTCTCACCTGCTTGCAGGGTAACGGGCTCCATTTGCCGAAGAGCTTCCAGTGATGTAGACGTTACTGATGGGCCCCTTTGCCATCTCTGGGGGGGGGGAAAGGTAACATCAACATACAGAAAAATATCCCTCTGCTCTGCAAACATGGCATGAATAAGCAAAGTAAGACTTTATCCAACAATTTATGTCATTTTGTATCAAACAGCACTTTTTGTTTTTAGCCACAATCCTGGAAGCGAGACATAAAAAGAAAATACAAAAATGAATCTCCTCCACAGACATTCACTCCCTGCAGGTAAACACTAAACTTCCTGGCACATCACTTCACATTTCACACTTATTTTCATAAAAGTTGACTTTTATTAACTTTCAATGCCTCCTTTTTTAAAAGCCACTGGTCAGTCCCGAGCTCAGAGGGTCTTCACAGTCTCACTATCAAAGTGGTAGAAAAGTGCAGCAGTTGACCGTCACACAGACTTTGCAGCGCTGTGAATGTTGTGTGACAGTTAATCAAAAACAGGCTGGCTCACCAGACATTAGAACCGGAGAGATTTACGTGTCGGTCATGCTTACATGTCAACTTTCAGTGCTTTTAAGACGCCTGCTTGCTTAAAGTGGTTATCCGTACAAAAAGGAGAGGCACAGCAAAAGACGTTGCTTAACTTGGTGACAGATGTTGGAACTAAACCAAAGTAAAGTAAAAAGAGTGAAGAAAACACTTTGCAGGCCGAGCAGTACCAACCACTGACTAATGACTCCAACTGAGCATGTGGCACTGACCTATAACGTAGGGCTCCAGAGCTTTGGGCACCAGGCTACGTGCAACCTTCAGATCCTCTGGAGAACACTTCCCCACCTCCAGACCACAGGCCATGCCCATACGTTTCAGCACCTCGATGTCATCGTGGATCTCAAACATGCTGTCGAAATTGAACAAATACTCGAACCTGCAGAACAGGAGACACAAAAAGAAGTTTTTTAAATAAGTGTTGCCTCTCTAATTCAAAAGGTGCTTTGTACAGTACAGCAAACATGCAACACAATATTGGGTCTGAAGTAAAGCTGGCAAGAGGTATAAAATACATCCACGGTTATGAAGATCTGCTCACAGACACTAAGAAACCTCATGAAGACGATGTACGAGTGCTTGGATTCAACCCTAAATGACATATTTTAAAGTCAAGACATTGTAAAGGATGTGATCTGCCTTCAGTTGGCGGAGAGGAAATTATAAGCAGACTTTGCAGGTGACCCTGAAACAACCGAAGGCTATGAAAAGCCTTCAGGGTTACAATTTCCTCACATTTGGCTGCAGGAAGAAAATGTGTTGACGCTCGTTTTCTCCTCTCCTGCCTGTTGCAGAGCATCAGAACCTCATCCACTGTTATTAATGTACAACCAGGGGCCCGAAGAGCTGTGCTTCATGACGGATTATTAGATCTGCTCCGACACATGCTAATGAGACCATCGGTTCAATCCATTTCTTTACCATCACAGAAGGTATAATAGCAAACGTCATGGTCGCAGAGAAGGTAACTCATTCAGCCCCGGGGTTTGAAATGTGAGCAGGTCAGGATTTTAATTGCATGTCAGTGGATTGTTCTGATCTGGAAAACCGTGTGTTGCATCAGAAGGTGGACATATGAACATCCTATAGTAGTCTCAATTACTTTAGATGCCAGAGGGAAGGTCTTACAAGAAAGCGTCTCTGGCTCATCCTGACACCCAACGTTAAGAACTTGCCGGCTTACTTGCGACGGCTGAGAAGCTCCACCTGCATACCTAAATATCCAACTAGAAGAGTAAATAGTCTAAAAGTATCCCGACAACACTCAACGTTCTTCTGCTATTAAGGTAAAGAACATGAGCCTCAACGATACACCTGCTGAAAGTGAAGGCTAGCACAAGCACATACTTGTCATTCGAGATGCTGCAGTCGATGACAGTTTTCTTGCTGGTGTTGACGATAATGAAGGGGAGGTGGATGATGGAGTTGGGAGGTGGAGATCTGTTTGCCTGCTGCTCCGTCTGTCTGTTCCGCTGAACCAGGTTCTTAAAAGCTATTTGCTGTAAGACAAGATCAAAAAAGAAAGATGAAAGCTTTGACAGAGAGCTTCGATTAAGAGCATATTCAACATTTAAAATAAATAAATAAACATTTCTGATACTTTCTTCAGCAACGCTTTAGCAGGATTTACACCACTGTGTTGTTCGGGCAGCCCCGCTGTAAATGTACTGGCACTGCTGTGGACGCCACGTTAGCTTGGATCCGACAGTCACAATGACTCAAAACAAACCACCTGATCACGGCAGCAGTAGACCAGCACCTTCCGTGTTCTGTGAGGTGAAATGACTGTTTGTCAAAATGAATATTAGAAACACCAGTCACTATAATGCAGTCGCACCCGCAAGTTACAAGCTGAACGTGTAGATTAATTATTACCTCTCCGACAGTGTCAATGAAAACATTCTCTTCATAAATGGTATCATTTATGGCTGAGCTGTATTGGATTGCAAGTTTACATAATAAAGTGTCCACTTGCACATGAGAAGGTAATTATGAGCAATCGTCTCATGAAAGACGCTGAAGACGAGTGCAGACACTCATTCATTCCCACCTGCAGTATGAGCTCCTGGAGCTGCGATTGTTTCTGCTTAATCCTCTCCAGCCGCCTTTGTCTCTCCACCTGCAGATGAAATAAAGGAATAACGGTGAAAGACATGCATGACGAGATACCGTGAGAACGCTCGTCACCGTGCGTTTTTTACCTCGAGGTTTTGGCACTCTTGCGCCGAGTTGGTGGGGAGGCCAATCCATTTGATTTCTTTCTTCTCTTTCGAGATAATGTTCATGGCCATAAGCACATTAAGTGCATCGTACACACGCCGCCGAATGTTCTTCTGGTCATACACATGCTATAAAAAGATTTGAAACATTAACACAACCTTCTAAACAGTTCAAAGATAACATTTAACACAATGTCTTTTCTTTACGTCTACATTTCTGCATTGTTCGGAGAAAATGCAGCTGCGGCACTCACTGCGTCGTTGGGTGACATGTGGCTGTCTGCAGAGCTGAATTCTGCAACCAGCTCATCTGCCACTTCATTGTAGGTCGTTACTCCTTTCTTCTGCACCTTCTCGCACACTTTCATGGAGAAATGCCTCAAACCCTTCCCGTTCTTTTCCCCTTTCTTACCACGTTTTCTGCAGACATAAACAGATGCCACACGTCACTCAATTTTCACAAACACAACAGCTGTTTTTCTAGTCAGTTGTCAAGCTCATTCAAAGCAAACTTTGGAAATGTCACAACAAACCAAAGAAATGCAAATATGGCGATAATCTCGGCTACAGCGAAGTTGGTGCTTTAGGCTTGCGTGGCTGAAAGCTGCCAGTAAACAGAGTAGAAGAACAAAACAAGTTGGCTTGGCCATCTACGAGAGAAAAATGGACAGCTCTTTAAAATGTGCATAGAATTATGTGAAAGGCAACACAGCGATGGGTCATACGTGTGCATTTCTTTTCTTTATCCCCGCTATCGGACTCGATTAAGCTAAAAACACTTAATTTAAATCTCCTCAATGGCATTCAAATGAAATAAATTGAAGGACTTTTTGAAGACTTACCCTGACGACCACGGAGAGGCATCTGACGGTTGACTCTGAGTGAGGAACTGCGAACTGGGTGTATGCGGACTGTTTACCAAAATGGTATTGGATACCGTAGGCCTCTGGGGTGTTCCTATCACCTACAGAAGGACGAAGCAAAAGAGAAGAAAGAAAACATTCAATCTTAGTGGTTATTGACTTCTATCATAAGAATAAGAAGAATAAAGCTGCATGTAATTCCTCTCAATACAAATGGCAATTATTGTATACGCCTTTGAATTAGGTGGAGAAGAGGCAGGAACATTGAATTACAATAACTTTATTTAATTTGTGACTCAACAAATTACACATTTTTATTTAACATGCCCATTATATTTAGACTGTGCTGCAACAACAGCTGCTGACGATTGTTTAATAGTGATGCAGGAAAACAATATCAGAGTGTGGTTACATTTTTGGAAATAAACACGTCTAAAAAAACAGCACGTTACTGAACTTTCATTTACATTTGTAAACAAACTACACGTGTGCACGGCGGCATCATGCCAGCTACTGTTGTGGCTCATATTTGGTATTGTAGACATCTTCATCTACTTATCAATTATTGGTCATTAACATGGCCGACGATCAACGCAAGAAATTGCATCCTTAATAGTAAAATGAGGCATCTAGGAGATATGTGATCCATTCCTTCACTTAAGTAATATCTAAGCTGATTTACGTTATGTATACACTCCATGTATATAACGGGATGATGGATGTAATCCTGCTGACTGTAGAGTTGATAAGCTTAGGATCAAGAGCCTCCCTCTGCTCGGTCACCTCACAATGATAAAGACGGGCTTACACAACAGTAAGACAGCAGAGAAACCCAGCAAGCAAATCTATACACAAATACATCTGCAGGTCATGAGCAACTTAGAAAGTTTCTTTACTCGATTGAGAGGTTCTAAACTCTCAGACAAAAGTTGGCATAAGACCATGCAGTGTGGTAGTTGTGTGGCGCATCACTCACCATGTGTGGCACATGTTGCATGTGTGCAGCAATGTTAACATTGGATGGCCCAAGCGTTTTGGGAAGTAGCTGTTTGGCCACGGAGAGAGCTGTAGGCTGGACAGTAACCAAAGATAGGACACCTAATGGAAGACAAGCGATGAGTAGGGCTCTCAATTTACACTCCATTGCCCCCTGTCGTCCAACTACAAGCACACCTGAAGAACATTGTTTCCTTTATGGGACAGGCAATCAATTAAACTATTCAGTATGTAACGTCCGCTACTTTTTGTACTGTTGCTAGACATCCGATCTGACTGGTGGCCGACTCAGGGCTAAATCTAGAGCAGCAGTAATGGCATCATTTGGCGAGACTCGGAAAAGACAAAGCTAAAGTAAATGGTAAAAACAATATTTGTTAGAAGGTAAGAAGTTCGACTTTTACTAAGGGTGTATAATATTCCACTGTTAAGAATCATAACTGACTTTTGAACCCTTAAATGAACTGAAACCATTACACAATAACTTATATTAGTAGTTAAAGTGAAACGGCCGAGTCAGGACACAGTGACGTTAATGTAAGGGGAAAATTAGCGAACAGTGTGCATAAAAAGGCAATTACTATTAATATATACCTTTGCTAGGGCTCATATTCTGATCGATGAAAACCTTCAGCTCGCCGTTTGTTTCTATCAGACCAGCCTGCAAAGAACAACAACTTAATACAGTCAAAGATCACAACATTAAAGACGCTGCATGTGTCCAGTTGAACAAAACATGTCCAGAAGAAGAAACATGAGGTTATGAGATATCTAAATGTATAGTAACTTAACACATTTATTTGTCATCAGCTACAGTGCCTGAAAGGTGGCACGTAGAGCTGGATATCGTCTAAAAAGAATGACAACACTAGTACAAGTCATGCCAATATAAAGTACTTTGACAGGAGACATTTCCATACTACTTGGTACTGTATTATCTCAGTACTTTAAAAAGATATCGAGTACCAATACCCAGCCCTAGTGGCACCTAAACTACACAAGTTTTCTCGCTTAAAAAAAAACATGTATATAGTTACTTACATCTTTAGCCATGATCCCAAAGGACCGGAGGAGTTGAGCTTCAGGCTAAAAAGAAAATGTTCTTCTATTTGTCCCTTTTCAGACCCCTGAGGACAGAAAGAAAGCAAACTATTAGATGATAGTGGAAGTTTCAGTTTCCCTTAGACACCACATTTTCTATAATATTTCCCAAGTTTAAATATATTTCACTCCATTTTTTGGGGTTTAATTAAACTAAAGTTATATATGAGGCACATCTGAATTGCTTGCTGCCAGCACACTGTACAAAGCAACATCACTGTAACGTTAGCTTGAGTTAACGGTTGTTCTTCTTAAAAGACCAAATTGACGGCAAATGTGGATATTTCAGACCGATCTCGGTTGTATGGACCTTTGAGGTGCATTTCTAAATGCCCAGTGTGTACAGAAACACACATTAAGCCACCCGTTGATGCTCACAACTTTTACTGGGCTAAGTGTGCACAAGGCCTACTTCAGGTACCGAGCACGTCCGGAGGAGAGGCATCGTCGAACTTCTGCTACAGGTCACACAAACATGCTAACTTTATCACACCAGCGCAAAAATATTAATGTGAATAAAGTGATAGCACCATGTGGTTACAGTTGGATAGTGCTGGTGCATGCTGTAGTAACACAACTCATATCATACAACGATAGCGATGAACAATCTTTTGTTGAATGCAGCTAGCTAACAGTTAGCGTTAGATGCAGCTTGCTGGCGTTAGCTAGCTAGTTAGCCTGTGCACGTTTTGAAAGGATTCACTTAAAAAACTGCGATTATTTAGTTCCGTGCTGCAGATCAAAGACACATTTGAGTATGGTTTTACATTAAAGAAACGTGTGTGCATTTCGCACGGCAAATGAAGTTAATATAGTGATTATGTGCACTTACGGGTGCACTCTCCTGTTTCTTCGACGGCTGTTGTTGTTGGCATTTGAGAATGGAGGAAGAGGAGGTCTAAATCCTTACCAAACAGGAAACAAACTAAGCAATGTCGAACTACTTTTACATAATTATATAGTTTATTCTACGGATAAAATATTTTAATAGTGTAGAGTGTTGAACTCTTGAGTTAATTTTTGCCTTAACTTTTTGTCTTTTGCCGTTTTATACCTGGATTTGCCGGTTTGGTCTTGTATTGAAGATGTATTACAAAGTGATCGTTTTCAATTGAAGTGAACAGATAAAGTTAACAATGAAACATAAACAAGATGTGTTTTATTCAGACGTAGACAATTTAAAGTCTAAATATTTCGCCATAACTTCTGATATATCCGTTACTCTCTGGTGTTTCGATTATTGACGTTTCATTCTAGTTTGTGTACTTGTCAGTAACAAACATGACAGTGAAGTCGCGAAGTAATATTAATAAGAAACACTTTAGCATTATTAGAGTCTTAAACTACATACATAAACTACCCATATAGTTTTATTTTGAATAAAACATCGACTTAACGATAAATAACTTTTTGCTAAATGACCGTTACTGGTATATTTCTTCAGCCGTTGACGCATTTTAACCGTTTGTTTTTGTGACGTTGCAGGACACCAACGTTCTTTAAAACGGTTTAACGTACGTTATGGTAATGTGCCCAAGTCCATCACAGTGAATAGTTATGTTAATCGACCCAAAGCCCTTCTGATGACTTAGTTATCGTTTGCTACATAAGGTAAGTTATCAACTTGTCAGATGGTACATTGAAGTTAACGCATAAAGTAAAGCGACGACAAATATGTTGCTAGTTAGCATTGCTTACTCTGTATTATAGCAACGAGCTAACTTACTATTACAGTTGGAAAGCCAGAACCACCGGCGCTTTGTTAGCCAACTGGCGATTTGCTAGCTAGTAGCTAGCTGGAAAGCTAATCCACAGCTGTCATCGACAACACTGCCAGAATTAGCTGCATATTTACTACGTTAGCATTGTGTCTGTTGGCACTATATTTAAGGGCCATTTAACTAAATAACTGATAAAAAACAAACATTTAACATCTATAACATTCTTTTTCAGGCAGCTGGGTAACATAGCGAGCCGCAAATCAATAAATACGGCGGCTTACCGGTGCACTTCTCAAGGTAGCAAAATGTTTGTTAGCCTTTTCTATCCACTCTCTGCTAGCCTTGCTACAGCAGCGCGTCTCACAATCTGATCTTGGCGGTGTCTCGCTTTAGCGGAGTCTGATTGGACAGCATCGATGAGACGAAAGCAGAGCAGTCAGCGTAGTTCGTGCTCACAACCTGCATCTCTTGGGATTGGTGGATACCAACCAGCTTCAAATATACTTATACCGCCATCTGCTGTGCAGGAGTATAAGGATATATTTTATATATGTTTCCTGCAGACCCTGAGGTATAATGTGTTGTCACATCTCACAGGTGCTTAATTCTATCATTCCACAAATGAAATCAATTTGTTCCTACGCTTTAAAAAACAAAACAACCAATGGATTGGGGTCAAAAGCACCCAATTCTATCCCATGCAGTTTTAATAGATGGAGCTATTTATTGAGTTCATGTTTGCAGTGGCTCCTAATTTAAAGATTCACACTTTAAGCTTTAATTTTGAAGGAAACACAAATGCAGCATACACAGATTTCCTCATGTGCCTGGTCTATTTTTGTTTTACAGAATATGCAAGTTAAACTGTAACTTTCATAAAATACTCTATATTTTATTATATATTTGATAATATTTGAAAAGCACATTAGGATTTATTTGCTTCAAAAACATTTGAAGTTGGTCAGGGATAAGATAAGATCGGCTAAAAAAAGATAAGATGCAAATGTATTAATCCCCAGCAGGGAGATCCGGTTGTTGCAGGAGTACAAGGACAAAAATAAATACAGATAAGTATAGAAAGTAACATAAATAAATTATAAGAGGTACATAAACTAAAATAATAGAATAAACATAGAAAGTATTCAAGAGAATTTGAAGACGAATGACATGGTTAAAGTGAATAATGCTGCAGAGTCAACAAGTGTATGTAAACTGTGTACACCAAAGCAGGCTAATAAGATACTATTAAGTTATTGTACTCAGTGTTTGTCTGTATTAATGTAATATAATATATAGTGCAAGAGTCAATGTAACCTATAAACACAATATAGTTCATTATGACATAGTATGGGATATGAGACATAGTATAAGGTGTAATAGTGTACTATATAGTAGCATAGTACAACAATAACACATAGTATATAGTAGTATAGAACAGCAATATAACAGAGTATGTAGTTTACCATAGTGTAAGAAATGACACAATAAACAATGTAGTGTAGCACATCAATAGAGTATCAAATATGGCATCATACGGTATAATGTAAAACAAACATATATCAACATTATGTGGAGGTATTATGACCACACATGGATTAAACAATGAGCGCTTGACTGCACCACTGTGAAACAGCCATAAACATCATGATAGAAGACACAATTAACTTGAAGTATACAGCATGTTGTCTTCTACATGCAATTAGTCAATTTCCAATGAGATTCACAAAGTTTTGGAATGAAACGTTCCTCAAACCATCAATATTTATTCTTTACTGGTATTTTCAAATATTATTATATTGTATTTACTACTGACAAATACCCTCGATTGACAGTTTATAATACAATATATAATATAACAGCTTTAAAACAAATCCTACCTTCATGAAGGTTATACTGTTGTTGTGCTGTTTAACTGTGTTGCATTATACTGAGAAGTGTTTCTATTCATTTACTCAACATGCTGCATCCTGCGAGTAAAATAGTTTGAACTCAAATCCGGCTTTTTCACTGCAAAACAACAAGAAGGATGACTGACATCCACAGATACTCTATCAGTCATCTATACACCCTTCACACTTGTTGAAGGGTGTATTCATTTTCACATGAGATAAAACTCAGCTGAGCCCGAGTCCGCTCAACACACTGTGATATTACAGTTTTCATTTAAGGTTAGCACGCTTACGCTTTATTTTCTCATGTTACATGGGGACTCAAGTTAGTCATTGTTCATAAAATATCACACAACAATGAAGAATGGGGGGAAGAATGAGCAGATGGGCCCCCATTAATCCCCTGCCCCTCATACTCTTTGTGTAAAGTGTACACTTGTTCTGAGCCTGAATACTGCCTCGCCCTAGATTCACTGTGTGGTCATTTTTATTAAAAACAATCATTTAGGAATGAATAAATACAAAACTAAAACATAAAAGCTCTCAAACCTAGATGTGACACAGGGACCCACTTCAAGGCCTTTGTCATGTCAGTTAATGTCTGAATATATTATATATATTTCATTTATCATTGGTGTAATGTAATTATTATTGTAATAATATATTAGTATTCAAACTTGCTTC
This sequence comes from Cottoperca gobio, assembly GCF_900634415.1. Classification (NCBI taxonomy): domain Eukaryota; kingdom Metazoa; phylum Chordata; class Actinopteri; order Perciformes; family Bovichtidae; genus Cottoperca; species Cottoperca gobio. The sequence continues at coordinate 21,560,678 of NC_041375.1, forward strand.
AATATCCATTTCACAGGAAGCTTTGGTTTTATCCCATGTATAAAGGATCCCGTTTTGAAGTATGTTATATGTTTTTGGAGATAACACCCTTATTATAAGGGATAACATTGACAACTGAGCATTTTAGGTCTTTTTCAGGGAGGATTGAGATAGAATGAAAAGCTGTGGAGTTGAAGATATGAGACTTTGGCAAACTGTGGCGGTGGCACAGACATGCAAATGATACAAAGTGTTCATCCTTAAAAAGATTATCAAAAGAAAAGAAAAACAACTCAGTTCAATCTACCTCTTGTATTTTATTATATATTTCGATTTGGACAAAACTGAATTCAATGCTGTGTCAACTGTTCATTTGTAGATTGTGTTATTAGGGCAGTGTGTGATGTGCAGTGGGGAGGGACTACCTTACAGATGAAGTGTTTTATGGTGTTTGTTGTGTTGTTTGGGATGTTGTATGTGTGGAGGTTGTTAGTCAGATAGGTGGTAAAGGGTGCGGCTCAGTTTTATTTTAGTATTATCCCTCGTTTAGATCATGGATGGAATACTGAACAGGCCTACTGGGCACAGACCCAGGGACTTTCAAACCACCAACATACCATCCAGGAAGAGGCTCAAAATGACCACAAAGAGACACAAAAAGACTAAAAAGAGACCAAAATATCTACAAAGAGATGCATTGCAGTGCAGACACAAAGAGACATGCTATGAAAAGGTGCAAAACAACCATAAAGAGACACAACATTACTACAAAGAGACTCAAAATGAAAACAAAAAGACACAAAACTACAGAGAGAGAGATGCGTAATGACCACAAATGAAGAACAAAGATAGGCTTAACCACTATAATGGTAGTGTTTTGCTAGACTTTAACCATTTTCAAGTGTTGTCTTGTCTGCCTACCAAATGTTTTTTAGATGTATATTCTGCTCATCGTTTTTACTCTTTGAGTTTTGTTTACGCAAATGAAAAGTGCGCCTATAAATACAATTTATTATTATTATTATTATTATTATTATTATTATTATTATTATTATTATTATTATTATAATAAAGTCTGTGTGTCTTGCTCACATGTAGGAGAGGTGGCGGGGCCTAATACATGTCTGTGCCCAGGGGCCCCATTGTCTCATAGTCATAATCAACCCATTGTGTACAAATTGTATAACAAATTAGAGTAAAAATATCACTTTCTTTCTTTCTCTCTCACGCACATATGCACATTGGACAAATGTTTCCAAATAATTAGAAAAGGCAAATAACAACAAAGCAGTTACTGCAAAACCTCATCTTTCTACTGAAACCTACAATAGCAGCTCGACTACTTCCGCGCAGGCGCAGAATGAGCGACAGTCGTGCTACCAAACTGGTCAAACAGCGGGTGTAAAAATGGTAGGTAACCAAAATAAACAGAAACCCAGGCATTGGCTTTGGTGCCATTAAGACTTACCTTGAACACTATTGTCGTAGTATTAAAGTACATACTGTGTCGCGTTTTGGCAAGCCTACAATGATTAATTACTTGTGTTCGCTGCTATTACAGGGAAGGTCAGTTGATATTTTGAGAGCAGCTAGCTAGCTACACGTCTCTTTTGGCAGTGTGGTAACTTCGGCTGTGAGCAGGTCAGTCGTTGGTCTTCAAAAACAGACACACATGGAATCGTTTGAGTGAAATCCAGGCATATCCATAATCATACTGACAGTCTATTCCCGTCATACATACTATCCCCATCGTTAATGTCAGTGATACAGTGTGGCTAACTTAGCTAACGTTAGCCAGTATAAGTTACTAGCTGGTGGTATGGAGACAATGCTAACCTAACGTTACCCTTCTGGTCACACAGTAATCCGTGCAGTCTGAACAACAGACGTTTGACTTCATGTTGTCGTTATTAACAGAAATCGGTAACGATTGGTGGAGTCATTAGCAGCTTGAGGAACTCACAGAGTTTTAGTCTCCGGTTTCAGGAAATGCTCTTCAGTGAAGTGCAAGTGCTCAGATACTGCAGCTGGTGTGGTGATGTGTCCATGGAGCTGGGGATAAGTCCGGATAATATCGATTAGGGCTGGAGTATAACATTATTCTCTTAGGGATGTCCCCATCAAGTTTTATTTTGCCCCCGATCCCCCCCCTGATCCGGGTACACTTCAAGTACATTAAAGTTATTCAAATAAATCTAATGTGTATATGCTTGACATTTTAATAGCTTTTTAATGTATTAAATAATATGCCAGAAGCCAAGCTATTAAGCGATCAATTTCAGTCGATTAACTAATTGATGAATCAACTAAGCATAACATTAATATGGTGTGAGGAAATCAGATATCTGTAAAACTGTTGTTTATCACTAGTCTTTAATTAACTGTATAACAGTTTAATGATACACTAGTCTGCAGTTATTTGTTTAGACGACAATAGCAGAATGCAATGTGCACTGATTGCCTCTTCATGTTTGCATCCATAACTGAAAGAAATTCTCATGTTCACATATCTTATACAAGTGAAAATTTCCATACTACAAAATATCGTCACAATTTCAGTATATAAAGTATTCGGATAATATTCCGACATTGGATTTTTCCTTTTTTTTATTGCCGTGTATTTCTGGCAGGGTGCTTGTGTTACACTCGTTGCACTTGTTGCACCTCCAGGTCCGGGTGATGGCATCCCATTTCCCTACTCATGTTACATCTATGACTGTAGTTATCTAAGGGGCCCTCCCGGGTACAGCATGTGCTTTGAGAATCCACAACATCCCCCTTCAGAAAAGTCCATGTTGCTTTTGGATAGGACAGCATTACCAGCACAGCGTCTTGGCTCACCACCTATAATGTGTGTGTGTCAGTGTGACAGACTAACCTTTTGATATACGAGTGTTTCTGAGTTTCTCGCAGTCTTTACTGTTGCCTGGATGCCTGTAGATGTGTGTGTCTTGCTGTGTGTTTTTGTTTGTATTTCAGTCTGTGTTTGCGTGTTGTTGTCGGTATTCCCTGGTTTGATCGTACCAGTGTCTGACAGCCCCTGTCCTGTACTTATACAGCATAAGCTGAAGTCTTCGCAGAGGGACAAGGTACGGCAGTTCATGTCCTTCACACAGGCTGGGGAGAAGACAGCTGTGTACTGCCTCACACAGAATGACTGGAAACTAGAAGTTGCGACCGACAACTACTTTCAGAATCCAGATCTCTACTGTAAGGAATCCATGAAAACATCAGTAGACCGGAAAAGGCTGGACCAGCTCTACAATCGCTACAAAGGTAAGTCTGTGTTTCACACTGTAACTTCAAATATTCACCAGAATTAATGTTCCAGAAAGGACTGTACACTACTTAGTGTAACTGTTTTTCCCCCTTGATAGATCCCCAGGACGAGAATAAGATCGGTATTGATGGGATCCAGCAGTTTTGTGACGATCTCTTGCTGGATCCAGCCAGCATCACCGTGCTCGTTGTTGCGTGGAAATTCCGTGCCGCCACTCAGTGCGAGTTCAGCAAGAAGGAATTTCTGGATGGAATGACAGAGTTGGGGTGAGTGTTGACATCAACAACGTGAGACATAAACAGCGTGCCCGAAGTATCGTCCCATGGTGGTTCCTCTTGGTGTATAGCACCAGAGAGCAAAAGTTGTCTATATATATATATATATATATATATATATATATATATATATATATATATATATAGACCCACTCAACCACAGCTTGAGTATTCGGTGTCTTCATGGAAGTACTTAGTGGAAGAGCTGCAGTGTTTTGATTCTAGAAGTTCATGTGTCAAAGTTAACTTCGGCCAATTTGTCATCAGCATAAAGAAGTCATGTCGCAATTGGATAAGGTGTCTGTGTGTGTTCATTTAGTTTGTAGATTTATTGATTCAAACTATTTATTTTTCTAGGTGTGACAGCCCAGAAAAACTGAAGGCCCTCTTGGCAAGATTAGAGCAGGAGCTCAAAGATAGTGGGAAGTTCAAGGACTTCTACCAGTTTACGTTTAACTTTGCCAAAAATCCTGGACAGAAGGGTCTAGGTAAGAAGACCGACGACGGCAACAACAACAACAACAACATCATCTTGCTGATCGTGTGACTGAATTTCAAACTGTTGTTAAGTGTTCTGCTTTTTGTCTGTGTGCAGACTTGGAGATGGCTGTAGCCTACTGGAACCTGGTTCTGTCAGGACGATTTAAGTTCCTCGATCTTTGGAACAGATTCCTTTTGGTGAGTCAAAGAAGTGAAATTAGGATCAGTATCAGCGCCAACACGGACCTTATTAAAAGCAGATAAGGTATCGGACATGACCTGACCGACAGAAATACAATTTTAGTTCCATTCATCAAGTCATGGCAGGCTGACTTCACAAAAGCAACACGAATGAGTTCTGCACAGTTAACAATTAGAGGAGTGAGAAAAATATTGATACACTTGAGTTATCTCTATATTATGTGTTGTGATACTTTATCGATTCTCAAATACAAAACAGATTTTTAATAATAGTTTACATGCAAAGATTTGTCCCCGACAGTGGTCCAGATTGCACATATATTAGAGCTGAGACTTTGGATGTTACAGGGACTGTGATAAATGCAAATACAGATCTATTTATTCTAGTTTTATGTATGAGGACGGTGTGTTTCTTTTGGGCCGATTTTGCCCATGTGTGAAAAGAGCCGCTCATAGTCTGGAGAATTCACAGCGAGCGAGTTGATGCCGTTTCTATCGCGGCTGGCGTTAAACCAGAAGAAAACAAAAAGGTGAAGAAGAGGGGTCATTGACACGAAGACGGCACACAAATGTCTAACTGGAGAGACAACGAGATTTGGACATTTCTGTCTGTAACGGCAAAATCGAGAAATTTAAGAAGCGGCAAGAGAGCAAAAATATGGCCAAATTAAAGACGTGTAACCTGAGACCTTTAGTTGGAGTATTTCCAGTGTGCACTTCTGACTGATCCAGAGTTCACATGACAAAACCTCTTTGTTGACCAGCTCTTGTCCGTCACAGGAACATCATAAACGATCCATCCCAAAGGACACATGGAACCTATTGTTGGACTTTGGTAACATGATTGCAGACGATATGTCAAACTATGATGAAGAAGGTGAGTTCTGACATTTATCCATTTGTTGTGTGATGCTGTGAATATTCCTATTTTGAAACCACTCATGATATGTTGTTCCTTCCTCAGGAGCATGGCCGGTCCTTATAGATGATTTTGTGGAATTCGCTCGACCGATTGTAACGGGATCAAAACGTAAAACTCTCTAAATCCACTCCCAACTCTGGAGACCCAGAACCTTGTTTCTTTTACAGTGACTTCATAGTTTTTTTTAAAGACTTGTACAAAAAAAGTGAAAATTGTAGACTTCAGAGAGAAAACAGAAGCACTTAAAACTGTCAGGAAACCACCTTTCAGGGAGCTGAGTAAAAACTATGACAACAACTGGCCACTTTTTTTTTGCCCTCGTGAGACCGAGGCGCCGTGTGGACATTGTCGGATTCACCGTTGTCTCTCCTGTTGGATTCTCAGCATCCTGGACGCCCCTCTGCTCTGCTCCAGGAGGAGCACTACCTGTCAGGCCACAGCCCTGTAAGTGTGGATGGACAAAGCACTGAGGAGGTTCACTGGCTGTGTGTACTCTAAAAAGGGACTGGAGAGGAGAAAACTGTGTGTTAAGCTTTGTTTTGTTATATGAAGCTCTGACTGTGCAAAGTTCCCGGGACAGAGTGCTCACTACACCAGCACCAACAGAACTGTTGCAGTTTTTACTGTACATACTGTATCTATTGGGACAGTTTACAAAGAGAGCTATATGAAGAATAATATAAATATGTTCAATTTATAAATGCAAAAGATGATTCTTTTATGTACAGTAAAATGCTAAGATCTCTGACGGGACGCCTGGATATCGTGGATGACACGCTGTTGGTTTAATTGTTCGGTGGATCTGTCAAGTCATGGAATTGTGAGCTTTTCATTGAAAGCATGTTAAACACGTTTTATGTCGCCTCGGGCTGGTTTCACAAATACATAATCACTAAAGTAAGTCAGTGCTTTAATTTAACTCATTTTTGGTTTGTGGTATTCATTCGTCAGGTTGGGAGTCTTGAGGCGGTTCACACACACAGCACTACAGTATTGCTTTCAAAAGATAATTTCATGCTAACTGTAGAGGAGAGACATTTGTTTTTATCCCTCTGAGGCAATAATTATGCTAAAGTGACTACTCGGCAGCATTTAAGTGACATTTAAAGTTAAGAAATGACGGGACCCTTAGGGTTGCATGGCACATATCTGTATGTTGTGGCAGTGCGAGGCCCTAAGATCAGGAGCGAGGACGTTAAAGACGGGACGACAAAGTAAGCCTTAAGAATAAATATCTCTGTTCAATATTTATATTTCTGTTGGAGCCCATCTGTCCAGTGTTACTGAAGGTAGTGAAAATTAGAATATGTTGTTAATACATCATGTAAGTAGCCTAAGTATATTGTTCATTTAAGAAAGATGAATAAAGCACGAGTTTTTCCATAACCATACATGCAAATAGTTATTGTGTTGTTGATGATAGACGAGGGGAACGTTTTATATCACAGCTGCTTAGACCAGAGTATTTGTGAAGCAGAGTTATGATTGAGTGTAAAAAACTGATCTGAAAGCTTTAATATTACATTTTTCAAAAATACTCCCATGTTGTTGATTGTTAATAATAAACACAATTTAACAAGACTTCCTTTAGTACTTAGCCGTAGTCATTTGGCCAACTTGATTATGATGCTTTGGAAAACAAACATGAATTAGTGGCACATGTTATTACTTCCCTGTTTGCGACAGTAACACATCAGAGGGACGGCAACGGATGACGAGCGGTATGATCATAAAGTTCAACATGAAAATAACATTTAGAACTGGGCTGCAGCTATAATTATAAGTTGATGAAGGAGTGTGGATTTTGTCCCTCGTTACTTCCAGTGGAAGTGCATCAGGGATCCTTTCATGGCATGAACAGGAGGAATAACTACAACGAGCTAAACCTGTCTCAGTGTACATATGAGCTCCTTATAGACAAACTGATGTAGACATATCCTTCAAGGACAACAAGGGCATGTCCTCGGTATCGTCTATGGGAACGTGGTGGATGTTACAATCTTAGAATGACTTTATATTCCACAATTTGTCTCTTTCCGGGGGGAATTTAAAGCGGTTGATATTTTGGCCACTTGAGGGCAGTGAAAACATTGATATTAAAATATTGATTGTAGTCACTTTAAAACACACAAATAAGAATAGTAAGAAGGGCTTCTTTGTGAGAATATTCCCTGCAGCTTTGAAACATCACATTAGAAGATGAAATGTGCAGAATAAATGTTCAAACAGTTAAAAGTATATGCACTTTTTTCATAGTTAAATATTTAACAGGGATTACAGTGGGGGTGAATTTGGACTCTAATAAATCTTTATATTAAACAATGCACGGGTAATGGGACAAACACTAACGTGTCTCTTCCTCTTATTGTTTTGTATGCAAATAAAGCTCAGAGCCTACCTGTGGATGTTACCTGCGTGTGTCACTTCAACAAGCTCCTCCCCTCAGTGACAGCTGTAAGGTGAGTCCTTTTAAACTCAGACAGCTTTGTTATTTACACTCACAGCAGCCAGTTCTCTTCCTAGAAAAAGATGAAATAACCTCCTCTGTGCCGTTCTTTTACAACCTCGGAGGACCGCTTTACCTGCAGCACATGACACACAATGGAAGGAAATGCTTCTCAGACTCTTGCGTGTAATAACTGCAGTGAAAGGTGAGCTTTGTGTTGTGTTCACTGACTGTATGTCTTCTTTTAGTTATGGTTGTTACATGTATATTACAGTTGCATCCGTTTATTATCATCACACTTTACTTGGGCATGTCAAGCTGTTACTACCAAGCTCAGTGAAATATCATAGCCAAGAGTTGTTTTGTGGAAAATACATTTTCTGAGGATGTTTTTTCATCTTGAATTTTGCTCCTTGCTACTAATCCCACTTGAAAGTAATTTAAAACTGACTAATCATCGATCTGGGGCATTCGATCTCTCCGCTGCTGAAACCCAACCCTGTGGAGGCTGTTGTAGTGTCCGTCATCGGAATAGGAGCGAGACAGAAGGGTGGGGAGGAAAGGGACACCAGCAGTCCTTTCTTCACAGTTGTGCTTTGTGTGTACCACAGTCATATATCTGTACATGCTGCACTGTGTGGATTTGCCCCCCCCCCCCGCAGGATTGACCCCTATGGGTTTGAGAGACGTCACGATTTTGAATCCTACAAGGAGATGATGAATGAGTATGTAGCCGTCCTCAACAGAAGGTCAATGAGATGGTCCAAGCTCCTTCTAGAGAAACCCCATGTGGAGAAGAACTTGACAGGTAACAAGCAACAAGCACACCACTGTTGGGCTTTCGGAGCTTTTTTGTTGTGGTCATGTGATGTATTTATAAACATCTGTTCTGGAAGTGAAAAGGTATGTGCGGAAAGGCGTGCCCAATGAGCACCGAGCCAGGATTTGGATGGCAGCCAGTGGCGCTCAGAAGCGACTGGAGAGCAGCCCGGGGTATTACCAGTCTCTGCTGGCGATGGAGCACGACACCAGGCTGAAGGAAACCATCCAGACAGGTGCACCTGCTCTCACACTGAAGACGCTTTGACAGTGATGGACGGAAAAATAATGTTCTCAAGTACTGTACTTAAGTACTGCTTTGAGGTTCTTTTACTTTAAAAATATAACATTTGTATTGGTAGTGTACAGAATTGGTACTTTTACTTAAGATTTTAAATGCAGGACTCAGAGTACACTCCCCTACGATACATTATTCTTTTTCTAAGAACACCCATACCTCGTCTTGTATCAACACACAGGTACATATCAAAGTACAATTCTTGTCTTGTCATGTTTGGCAGATATGCACAGGACCTTTCCTGACAACGTCCTCTTCCAGAGCAAAGCAGAGCCAAGCCTGCAGAGAGCTCTGTACAATGTGCTGCTGGCCTACGGACACCATAATGAGGAAGTGGGGTACTGTCAGGTGAAGAAAACACCTGTTCTCTCCTCTCCGGCTACTTCCTTATTCATTTAAATACATACAACCCAAATGTCGCTTTCTGTGCAACATTCACTAATCCTTCCTGAACAGCAGGAGTATTTACTTGATTGAAATTCAAAGCCATATGTTGACGCACACTGAAGTCACACAGCTTTTGTTTTTGCTAGCAATGCAACATCGTTATAATCGATAATGTCCAGCGTGCTTACTCAGTTAGATCATCATCGCTGTCTCTGTTCGTGTCAGGGCATGAACTTCATTGCAGGCTACCTCATGATCATCACCAAGGATGAAGAGAACTCTTTCTGGCTCATGGATGCATTGTTGGGCAGGATGCTCCCTGGTAGGGTTTATTCTTATTTATTCTCACACACACACACACACACACACACACACACACACACACACACACACACACACAGGTGTTTTCAATGAGTCTGATTAAAGGTCTGCTCAGGTTGAAGATGGTGGTGCGAGTTGTCCAGCCATCACAGCTTCAACAAAGCTAACGTGAAAGTGAGATGTCAATCAAAGTCAGACACCGAGGTGGTGCAGGGGCTTTCATCCATCAGACTTTATGCAATGTGCTTCACATTAAGTGAATGTGTACGAATGAAGAATAAACGCTTAAAACAAATATCAAAAAGCTTAAATGTAACAAAAATCCATAATATAGCCAGAGCTCTACAAGCACTGCTGTCACAGAAGAGAAGTAAGAAAGTGTGTGTGCTCACACTGCGGCATAATTTGGAAGCATGCAGTTTGTGAAGGCAAGACCTGTAAAATATTTAGAGTATAACAAGTTTTGAAAATCTTAAAATCTCCTCTAAATTTAATTGGATTAAATTAAATAAGATGAAAGAAGCATAGACTCCTTAGAACAGATGTGACGAGCTCTTTGCTTTACTCCAAATGAAGCTTTCGGCCGACAGCAGCATACTGAATGAAAACAGACTTTTAACCCTAACCTGAGAGAAGTGCAGCGCAGTAATGTACCTGCAACACAGCTCTGCATGTGTTCCTGCTTATAAGGGGGGGGGAAGCAAAGACTGTATCTTTGTTAGATCAGTAATAACATTCAAATGTATGTCCCTGTGCTGTACAGTACTACATTTATTTATATTCTTTACATAGAACCATAATTGTGTTTTATCTTGGCCCACTTGGAGCAAGTTGTGGGTCATGGATGTCAGATTCCTTTCAGATAATTAAGGCAGACAAACTGTTTTATAGTAGGATTGTGTATTATCTACATAACAATGCAAATTAAAAGTGCCTGCTCATTAAGACTCCTTGTTGTAATATAAAAGACTGAATAGTAGTGGACCCATGTTGGAGCCTTGTGGCACTCCAGGTGGAAAATAAATTAAAGTTCTGGACTTTTACAACAATCACAAACATTTAGATTTAATCTTAGAGAAACAAAGTTCACAACTGCACTTGTGGATATTGTAGACTTCTACAGCCCGGCCATGATGGGCCTGAAGACTGACCAGGAGGTTCTCGGGGAACTGGTGAAGGCTAAAGCTCCTGCAGTAGGACAGCTCATGGACCAGTATCCGGGCATATGGACACTGGTGGTGTCCCGCTGGTTCATCTGCCTCTACATCGACATACTTCCAATTGAGGTGAGGAAAAGTTGGGGTTTAACGGTAGAGACTAGTGAGGAATCCATGGTGGTGTCGAAGCACGTCATTTTACAGACGTCTTTCTTGTTTCTTGTGCTTGCAGACGGTTCTGCGGGTCTGGGATTGTCTTTTTTACGAGGGATCCAAGGTTCTTTTCCGTGTTGCTCTGACTCTCATCGTTCACCACCAGCCGGAGATCCTGCGAGCTCGCTCTTTGACTGATGTGTGCGAGTGCTTTAAACAAATCACCTGTGGTGCTTTCACTCTGGACTGCCACACCTTCATGCAGGTGCGATGAGAAAGGATAAAACATTAGCTGTTGTTATCTGGGCTCTAACACCAGCTCTAAGCCACTGGCAAACATTTGCACAAGGTCAATCTGCATTAAACCCTTTGGACAAATGTACAAATGTACAAAAACAGTGAAAAAGGCAAATACAAATGTCACGGAGCCCGTAGTGACGTTTTCAAAATGGTTTTGTTTTGTCCATGTAACAGCTCTAAACCTAAATATAATCACTTTACTACAGTATAAGATAAAGCAAAGCAAGGAATCCACATTTGAGAGGCTGGAATCATCATGTCTGGCATTTCTTCTTGAAAAATAAAGTTTATTGCATTTATTGCATCGATTATAAACAGATTAATTTTCTTTTTGTTAATTAATTAATGGACTAATTGTTTCTGCTTTTACTGTGGTAGAAAATGCTCCCTAATAAAACAACAGAAGGAAAGTGGCTTCCCTGGGAAACATTCAGACGGTTTACACAGAGTAGAATAGATTTAACAAAAGTATATATACATATATATATATATATATATATATATATATATATATATATATATATATAGATCCGAAAAGGAGGTGTCAAGTCCAACGTTTATTAATCCACCCCCTTTTTTTATAGAAGAGGTGTTTACATGAATTCTGTCTAAATTCTTACTACAATGGAGGGACTTTACCACATCTTGGTGTGTAAACATCTGTAAAGGAATAATCTCAAATCTTAATCAACTTGATGACATTCTCTTCTTTTTACAGAAGATCTTTACAGAACCTGGGAGCCTGTCGATGGCAACTATTGATAAACTCAGAGAGAAATGCAGACAACGAATACGGGAGGAGGAAACTGGACGGGCGTAACATTTTGGATGAATGAATGTCTCTTGCACTGAAACACTGTTTAAATTGTCCATTTGTCTTTCTGAAGTAAAATGAGATTAATTCACAGAACTTTGTTTTTTACTTTTTATTGTTAACAGAAACCCAATAATAGGTTTAATCCTTTTTCCTGATCTAGCTGACCTCATAAAGGCCTCTGCCGAACAAAGGTGGAGAGAGAAGTGATCGTTCAGGGACTCCAACGCTGAAACTGAATATGAGGTTTAGAAATCAACTAGGACTGCTGAGTCAGACAAAGAGTCAAATAAGTTGTTTGTAGTCACTCTGTGTCTCTGTTTCTTCCACATGTTTAGCATCTGCTTAGTTTAGTCAAACACATCCATGGTACTGTGGTTTAATATTCAAAAACATTATGCTTCTCTTCCTGGACGTCCATGGAAAAGGTCATGAAGTCAAGCGAAGGTGTGATAAGAGCCGTTTGACTTCTCTTAATGCGGAGGAAAGGTGCTTCAATGTTTCCCTACTCATCCCCTTTAGCAGAGGATACACTGCAGCGTCCTTTACCAAAGGATAGGAGATAATGCCGTCCCACAATTCCTTGCGGCAGTAACTTTTAAGGTGACACGGCACAGACCCCCGTTAATAACATCCACTGCCACATTATGACGTAGTGAAGCTGCAGCCTTAGCACCGTGGTCGTGTTGGTGTGTGAGGGCTGTTCTAACATCTTTGGACAACTTTCCTCCGCCCTGCGTTTACACACACACACACACACACACACACACACACACACACACACACACACTGATGAGCTCAGATGTGATGAAACTATACAGTAATAAAACACTGCAGTTCAGAGTCCAGCTCGCTTTCATGTCAGCCATCTAACTAGAGACTTATTTACACCTCAAAGACATAAAACGTGCACGACTGAACACGGTTGTGATTGAAGTTTATTCAAACCTCAAAACTAAAACTGGGTTTAACTATTTTAAAAAGTGCACATTGACTCTTTAAACAATAATGAAATTAAGTCTTCCTCATTATTCTCTGCACTACTGTAGCAACTCCTCCGAGGAGTCCAGACCAGGAACAGGTTTGTCTGATATAAACAAAAAGTCTTGTTCATTCATTTTATTGACCTCTTCTTTAGAAAACAGTTCTAACTAATCCATTAAAACCTTATTAAATCACTACATGGACATTTAGATGAGGGAGAGAAAAAAACATCTTTACTTTCTCCTACAACATCAAACAATGGTAGTAACAGTACATGAAGGCAAGGAGCGACACAAAGGAAGTGTCCCAGACATGGCAGCACAGTGTCAGTGAGTGAGTGGGGACATCTATGGCATTGGCTTTATTTTTAATCCCATCTATGTTACAGCTGGGAAGGCACTGATGAACACTGACCAGAGCATTTTGGCCACTTTAATCGTTACATGGGGCTGTTTGTCAGAACTTTAGTGCAAATTCGTTCCCTTCAGCAAGCAAAATCCCAAGTGGGCCCATATTCAGGGGAGGGGAAAACAAACGAAACTACCCGGTGGACTAAATGTCTTCAACATTACACTCTGACAGCGAAGTCCTGAGCTTTGTACATCCACATAAACCAACACAAGTTTGTTTTTGTTTAGATTGTTTAAGCAAATGAACATTGTAACAGCAGAAACCAAAAGAGAGGCTTGTATCACTTACACGAATAGTTTGACAATTTGGGAAATTCATATTTGTGCTTAGTTAGATGAGAAGATTGATAAGCATCTGTGTGGTATATATGAATGCTTAGCTTAGCATAAAGACTAAAGGGAGCAAACGGCTAGCACGGTCCAAAAGTAACACACCCGCGTACCATCACCTCTAAAGCTCACTGATGAACACGTTACATCAAGTTTGTTTAATCCGCACAAAGTTCTTTTATGAGGTGCTGGTAGGCTGATCAATGGACAGAACCAGGCTAACCGTTTCCCTGTTTCCAGTCTTTATGCTAAGCTAGGCTAACCAGCTGCTGGTTGTAGCGATACATTTGCCGTACAGACGTGAGAGTGGTATCGATCTTCTCGTCTAACTCTTGGCAAGGAAGTAAATAAACCTCTTTCCCAAAAATATTGAATTATCCCCATAAATTAAGTGAAAAAGCCCAAATAAATATCTTACAAAGCTGCATCTACAGTCTCCATACAACACGTGTCGAGTACCTTCAAGAGGGAAAGAATACAAAATAAAATTAATAATGCATTTTAGCTACGAAGGGGATTTCTTACCGTGTTTTTAGTATGTTACATAAAATGTGCATACTTGGGGTAAATGTAGAGTTGCAATAAAAAATGTCAGATCTTTATTGTCTTAAGTTAAACGGTCAGAAATATTCCCTTTATAATAACAAAACTCATTTAGGGCAAGACTACTAAAAATGGCCGCCCTAAAGCAGATCAACAATGAGAAAAGCTACAGTAGCAATTCCCTCAAATCCCACAATCCCTCACAATTCCTTTCATAGAAATCATAAATAGTACAATACAATTTGAGAACGCTCATAGACCCTCTGATCAACATCCGTCCTCTGCTTTACGCAGTACCAGTAGGTTTTTCCTCATTTCATTACAATCTCCAAACAGAGCCCCTGTTTTGTTTTTTTTACACGAATGAGCGGGTCAGTTCAGAAAGAGCATATCAACCTGCACAAAGTGAGAATGACTAGTGTTACTGATGAGGGCAAAGAACAGCACACACAGAGGCAGGGAGGATGAGGGATGGAGGGGGCACAGGGTGGAGTGTTAAGTCTCATAAAACAGTGGTTAATCTCAAGGGTGGGATAGCGCGCTCTGGCCTCTGGAAACACGAGGGACCTCAGATGGTCTGGTAGCCAGCGTGGCTCCTCTTCCTGCCGATGAGGTAGGCCAAGAGCACGATGAGGACGAGACCCGCTAAAGCTGCTCCGACTATGATGGGGATCAACATGTCATCCTCATCCAACTTGCATTCCTCAGCTGAGTGGAAACACCAGAGAGGACAAGTCAGAGCAAGAACGCAGAGTCATGTTTTTGGTAAATTCTAGGGCTGTACAGACAAGTTCACAAGCTTCATTTATTACATTTAAATTCTAATATCAACATTTGAATGTGACGCAGCTTAACTTTTGCGTATGTATTTCTTGTGTTTAAACAGTTGCAGATAAAGATCACACTGATAATATTAGCACAACATTTTCACTTTGTTCTCCAGCTTTCCACAAAGGGCGGCACGCACATAACGAGGCGTTCAATCTCACGAAACTGACGTTATATTCATTATAGATCAGTCTAATCAGTTAATACGATTAATTTCATTTATATTGAGGATTTTCTATTATTTGTTTACGATAATGACGTCATAAAATAAAGACGACGGACATTCAAACAGAAGCGCTTACCTGCTCCAAACTGCTCTCCTGTGACGCCGAAGGGCTGCACCTGCACGTCGAAGGTGTTGATGGACACATCCTGAGCCAGAATCAGAGTTTGCTGCTCGCGGCACATGTAAGAATACCCCAGGGTGCCCCGCAGGGAGTCCAGACTGCTGTTAACGGCTGAGACGGGCTCTATAGCGGAGGACAGAGCAGGGAGTGATTACAGAAGAAGATGTGTCCGGTAAAACAAAAAGAATACAGACCGGATACTAAATAAGAAATGTGGATCGGGAGAACAGATTTAAATGACGGGAGCTAAACTTTAGAAGGATGACGGCAGAGAGGATCAAAGGCAGAATGAGTAGGATTTATCGGTTGCTGTTTGTAAACACAACAATCAAAGATGGCGGCTCCTCCTCCCCGGCTCAACAAACCAATATGTTGCTCGCCAGCGGGTGAAAGCCAACCCCGGATTCTCTCTCGTATTGGAACGAGCGTACGATCTGACACCTGGCCGGTATGTTTTTAAAAAGGCTTCGGGACGTCAAGAAACGTCCTGAACACAGCAGAAAAAAGTAAACAAAAGAAAAAAGGGCAGGGTCTCTGCAGACAGACGTCTACTCATTGTGCCTTTAAAGAAAGATTTCACCACCTTTGCATAGAGATGTTAAGAGTGTCGCTTTGTTCAAGTCTTGATGATCTCAACAGTAATTGCACCCATTTTAAAAACAACAGAATCTCTGCAAGTGGCCAAACTGAAAAGCAGCAAGACAACAGTCCAATTAGCACGACCGTTTAAAAAATTCATTCATGTTGCGAGCAAAATGTGTCAGGTGACAGACAGAATAAAGAACTGTGCGGGAAACTAAAGATGAAGATGAGTTACATATCAACGAGTTTTACAGAGTTACATATCAACTAGTTTTACAGTTTACTGGTGACTGAGAACAGGAAGGAAACATTCAGCGGACTCTGTCAAACATTTAATGTCGTTTACAAACCATTTAACGCTTAAGAGTGAAAGTTCATTCTTGACCTTCATAGAATTTTGACAAATTGATTCTATTAGCTTTTTCCAGAGCTTTCAATTGCATTATGGTGTTCAGTAGTGGATACTCAGTTGAGTCAAACTATCTATTTAAAGGGCACTCCTGTATCTTCAATCTGTCTCAATAAAAACACCAAATCACTGAGTTACACGAGGCAGAGGAGCTATCTGTTTACATTTATTTAAGTAGGTCAATCAAAAGTGTGGTGCCACCTTTCCCTCATCTTGAGCTGACAAAAGCCTGATTACACTACAGAGATGATGAGGATCACAGAATTGGTTGGACACAATAATAAACAAGGCAGCTAGCATGAACACTGCGATGTAAAGTGCACTCACCTTTCATGTCCTTCCAGGCTGCCGACAGAGACACTTCACTCAGGTGGTACTTAGTGGACGTAGCATTCTGTAGAGAAACAGCAACACCGCTAAAAGTCAATAACACTGCAGTAAAGTAAGTTTACCGCAACTTCCAGCTGCCATCTAGTTTCTGTTTCATGAAGTGCAGGTGGTTTTATTCACAAGGTTGTCAGGGCGGACACAGCAACTTACCAGAGTGAAGACAAAGGTGAGGTTGGTGTTCTCTGTGTCCGTCGAGAGCCGCAGGGAGGCGGTGTCTGAGCCGCACGATCCAGAGTGCTTCGTCGCATTTGGCTGAAGGTTCATAATAACCGGCACAGTCTGTAAATAAATAGAAATGAACATTTAATATTTCAAACCTGTTAATGTTAATCTTTATTTGTTTAGCTCCGAATTCATTGAACTGTTTTGAGAGTTTATATTTAGGCACCTTATTCTCGGAGACAGAGTTGAAGGTGATGTTGAGCTGGAGACCCATGGATGCCAGTAAACACTCAGTACCGTTGCTGCTGGTGACCACGTAGTTTCCTTTCTCAGGTCTCCCGGGGTCTTTGTGCGACGCAGCGGTGGTTTGGGCAGCAGCAAAACCCCGATGCAGGAGGGCCGCTGCAAGAAGTAATCAGTTCAAAGTCTAGTATTACAGAGATGCAAGGTGTTCAATACTAAATAAATAAATGCATACAGGGTTCACCAAGTTAAATGTAAGACTTTAAAATCACAAACAATTTAATACCAGTTTCACAATCACACCGAACAAAGTATTAACGTATGACGTAAAACCAGTCAGGATAATACGGCCTAGAATTAAACCGTTTAGAAGGAAGCCGTTTCAGTGCTTACCAGCTGTATATAACAATAATGTCTAATGAGATAAATCATTCAATTAAAGCCACCTGGACCAGGAAAGTGAGGAATGCATTAACCAATTAAACCTGATCGGATTCCGAAAACGTGTGTCGGAAACAATCCTACACTGAAATCTAATTCTACAAATAGTTTAATACCAATAATACCAGTGTGGCCTGATCTTAATCTGCAACTGTGCATAAATACCTGGTTTAAACTGAAGGAATAAACATGCAGGGGGAAAAAGCTCTGCAGCATTCGAATCATGTTTATGTACAATTTGAATATCAAGGTTATGAATGAAGCTTCAAACCAGTGGCTTTCCACCACTATTAATAACATACCTCCACTTTGATCATGGATTATCAAACTGACTCCAATTTAACCAAAACATCCTTTACTCTTATGTCTCTACTTCATTCTTCCCCCTGGTCTCTTCCACTTAGTTATGATGGATAAAGGACACGTAGTGAAGGGAGATTTACCCTCTGTGTTACCTTTGCTCCATGATTGATTGGGGGGGGGTCATTGCTAGGTTCCCAGTGTCCTGTGTTCTTGATATAAACTGACATTGTGGAGAGGTTGTAAAGGATATCTATGAAATTCAAAATGAGGGAGTTGGGCTGTTTGAATGGTACAAATTGTTTGTGTGGAGATAGCAAGAAAAAAAGACAAATCTAGCCCGCAAATTTGATAATTTAGGTTTCAATGAGTCAATAATCTGGAGGTGGGTGATCTCAACATTTGACCAGGGAAACAAACATTTCTGAGAACATTTTTAAAGAACACTTTAAAAAGTCTCGTTAATGCGTCATATTGGGATATAGATGTAGATGCGCTCCCATTGTTTGAGTTCTGCCGCAGACAGAACTGAGATGACGTGCATTTAATTCAAAGCCGAAAAGAGACGTGAACGCATCATTAAACTATCCAGCATTTAACGGTATAAGTTAATACAAGTGTACACTTCTGCAACCAAAAACCCCCACGTTTACTAACATGTAGGGCTGACATACTACCTGCAACAATATCCTACATTTCCTTGGAGTTATTAAAGTCTAAATCCTTAGAAAACACAAAAAAACGTTGCTTTTTTCTGGCTAGAATATTCGGTAGCTAACATTAACCGTTGTTTTGTTCGCCAGGTAACCGTAGTAAACGTTACATTAACTGAATACTCACCTAAAATCACCTGTAACACGACTCCCAGGCACCATGACTGGACACCACAGATCTGAGTCATGTTTCTCCGGTTCAACTCCGGTTCTTCCTCAGGGCGAATTCACAGCAACACAAACAAGAAGACGAGACGCAGCTAGTCAGCTAGCTTAGCAAGATGTTGTGCTAGCTAGGCTAACGTTAGCGTCACAACAATAGCAAAGGGAGAATAAAAGTCACGCGCACTCGGATTTGTTGAGATGTCAAAGCTCTGTTTTGGAAACAAAACCCACTAACGTTTCTGGTTACAAGTTTACACTTTTTATATTTATATATATGCTAGCTGTGAGGTTAATTTAGCTCGTCTTGAACACTTTATCACGACCGCTACAGCAAAGACTGACATCAGGATCACGTGACGGGAGCTTTAAGAAACACCCAGCGATCACGTGCTAAACAGCAGCCGCACAACATGCTTTTTAAATGTTTATTTAAAACGATAAGTCGCTTTTTATAGTCTAAATACTACACTGACTTGCCTATATGCAGTGATGGAAAGTACATTAGGTCATGTACTGTGCTTATGTGCAATTTCGAGATACTTTACTTTATTTAGGAAAATATTTCAAAAGATTTGCGTGACAATATCTAGTTTCTTATTGTTTTGATTCATACCCCTTATCTCAGTCTAGTAATTAATATATTATATTTATATATATATATATATATATATATTTACATAAATCCCCTGTTATTTTATTTTATTTTTGATAACGTTGATATTGTATTATACTATATTATAAATATGTATTGTTCTTAAATGTGTGCTCAATTTGTATTTATTTTTTACTTTTTGCTCTACTTTTTACTCACTAATTAGCATACTAAAAGACACCTTATAAGATAATAAAATACAAAACATTGTTAAATATTAAACAAGTGTATCCCAACCTTTTTGTTATTAAAACATCAGTGTCTTTTACACATTTCAGATGTTTATGAGTTGTTATCAGTTCCACCAAAGAGACATTTCCCCTCTAAACTTCTCACATGGTTTCATTTAAATAACAGTTTCAACTTCTGTACTTTCACTTAAGTAAGATTTTAAATCAAGTCAAATCAAGTGTGTATTTTCTGCATGCATGGCAATGTTAACACACCTTTCTCGACGCATATGGCCCCCACAAACAAATACATAGCCTACATTTCTGAATGATATCGGGACCAGACAGTGATGGAAAGTCACTAAGTCTAATTTACTCAAGTACTGTATTTAAACACAACTTTGAGGTACTTGTACTTTGATATCTATTCTGTATTTTCTAGCTACTTTGCAGATTATGACTTTACATACAATTATTTGTAGCTACATTATAGCAAAGTATATAAGATAAAATATGAACATCATTGTTTATCTAGCTGATTTGTTTCGTTGACTGCACTGTGTCCCTCACAGGCCAATGATACCCACTGCATTTATCTAAGTAACTAAGTAACCGCTGAAGCTTGAATGCGTCTAATTAAAGGTCGCAGAGGTCAGACTTCACTCAAAAGTCCCTGAACGTTTTACACACGAGTGTCAAAATGAAGTCTCCTCTCTGTGCAACTTAACCTGACCTCACATACCCTCCTGATAGTTCCATAGTATCCTCAAGTGTCACGGATCTGTGTGATTATACAACTTGAAACGGACACGACCCTTTGTAGAGACGCAGAGCTCTCGTGTCTGTAACCTCCTCCTTACACAGACACACACTAACATTTAAGTACCATAGGGGTCACCATGTCTGCTGACGGACTCTTCACAACCAACATGGTGTACTTTATAATCTGTACACTCAGAGTTTTACTTTCTGCTTGATAACCTGTGGTTCACAGGCCAGTGACACATGCTGCATCTTTAGAGTTTGTTCATATCTGCAAGTACCCCGGAAAACTGATGCAATACGATATCTCAAAAGGTTTTAGGGCATAAAGGAGCAACATGACCCAAACAAACAGGGGTCAGCATCTCCCCTCTCCTACTGCGTCCAACAAACTTAATTTACAATCATCAGTAATAAAATAAACTACTATGAACTAACATCAGGGCAAGAATACGCTAAATTTGACCAAACTCTGAGAGGCGGTCAAAAAAAACCCTGCTGTATAATAATCTTCACGTGTGGCGTAGTTTACATAAGTCATCTGTGTGTTTACTGTGCGGTCCGTGTGCGCTTTCATAGTTTGTGTGATGGACTAAATCCAAAGTGGCAGAAACGATAAACGACTCATATTTTTAGTTTGTCCCCCGCGTCACCAGGAGAACGTTTAAAAGGGAGGAAAGCATGCAACTTCAGCAAACTTAAACCCCAGCGCTGGGGCACTGACCCCGTACCGCCCAACTCCCCGCCGGATCAGCAAGCTCTCTGTGAGCTGCCGCCCGCTCTCCTCACGGCGAAGTAATCTCCCCTGGCATTTCTGCCACTTAAGATTGAATCCAATAAACAAACTATCAAAACGTACACAGAGTTTCAATGTATTATTGACAAGCAGCTGCTTCTTCTCCCTCTGTACTGAGGGCAGACTGACTCACTGTCGCCTCTAGAGGGACGAGTGGTATTACAAGACAAGGCGGGCCGGGGCTAGCTGGTTAGCATGCTAATGTCAGTAGATGTCTCTGCAACGCAACACATAAACATCTTTGACATGACGTCAACACGGTTAGCTCTTCACATTCTGTTGATAATGTTCATTTTTATTATTTTACACATTGCACCTTTAAACAGGGGGAATAACTGTGTGGGTCTAATGAATTAATATCAGAGGCCGACGAGCTCTTTAGTGATGCTCAGATTAGCCTGGAGGGAAAGTCATCAGTGACTGAATGTGGGGGTAGTAGGTTGTACTTTAGCTTTGAAGTTCACACAGCCAATGTGTCAGTCCATTGGCAGGCTGTCAGTTCAGCCACTTCCTGTAAACACAGAAAAATAAGAGTGAGGTAAAGCAGAGACAACCAGGACAGAAAGACAGAAAGAAAAGCTTGTTTCTACAGAAAGAGACACGAGGAGGGAGAGTCATGGACGCGGCAGGTGTATTCGTGCTGTTAGTGTTCCTGCCTGTTTCCTCTGCTGGTGAGTTCCTCAAATACAAAACAACTATTTGTATAAATGTTTGTATATGTGATGAAGGAAACCAATATCACCAGAGAAAAGAGAAAGAAAAGAGTCAGTAGGTGTTAAGAGACTCATTGTATTGCATTGTATTCACGTCCTGATATCTTCCGTAACACGGCCCGTGTTCTCTGGTCAGAAGGTCGAGAGATCAGGCTGCACTCAGCCGTGGAGATGACTTTAAAATAATACCTATAGGGAGGTAACATGTGATGCCTGTGTTGCAAAAGAGTCACAGATGAGATTAGAGCATTATCTTGTGGAAAAAGTGCGTTGGAGGCTTTGTTACCAGGTAATGGAATTAAGACACGAGAGAATATTTCCATTTTCCATTCAATGTTATGAGAGCAGTTGTCTATATTTAGGTCACTGGAAACAGAAATAAAATGAAACACAATCTTGAATCTGACACAGAGAATAAACATTTGTGTTGCTCTTCAAATGTGCACACTGAAGAGGCACTTTGGTTGTGCTACCCTTCTTACTCAGCCGTGTTGGTCAAGGTAAATCTATATGTGTCTGACTATAATTCGGCAGTGTTACATAAAAGTACATTAATGCCCTCCATAACTGGAGACGTTTGCATGAGCAGAAGTTTGTGTGCATTTCAAGTTTCTCAGACTTTCCCTTTTTATGTGGTAGAAGTGGAAAAAAATATATTTTCAAAATGATCAAAAAATACTTTCAAGTCCTGTCATGTGTTTGAGTCGGATCCATCGGGATGAGGGGATTACAAGGAAGCATGAATAAACAATCTCCCTCCAGAATATACCGAGGGTGAAAACACTACAAGTGAATTTCCGCTGCATTAAATCTCCCTCAGCGGAAAAACACTGCGGATATCTGGCTTTATATACAAAATGCAAAATGCACTAAATATTGAATAGGAAATGTGTGCAGCTTTAACATTGATTAAATACAGCACGTACGTTAATTAAAGCAGTTTCCTCTTTGTTTTGGCCTTTAATGGTTCGATGAGAAGTTTGATACCGCGAAGCTCTCGGGCTGCTGGTTGTAGTTTTATATTTAGAGAACAGACGTGAACTTTATATCAAAAACTCTCATCTAACTATAAAAAAACAAAATAAAGTGCATTTCTCAAAATGTGAAACTGTTCCTTTAACTACTAAATGTGAACTGAGCATCGTTCAAACCCACACAACTTTATTTAAAAAAAAACAAAAAACAAAATGCAGGCAGAACTTAATTTCAACACATTATTTTAATAAGTTAACAATTTACATAAATAGGAATAAAAAAACGTACTGTGCGTTACAAAAACATGTGTGTAAAATGTATAATTGTAATAAATATTGTGTGTTAATGACTCTGAAGGCATCATTACAACCCCACAACCTTTAAAAACATTTATTTATTTATTTTGCATTTGCTTGTTCTTTTACATTTTATGTATTTCTATTATTATTTGACTAATAGTTATAGACTAGTTTACTATTTAATAAGCTCAGGCTATTAACAAAATGGTCTTATAATAAATGTGAAAACATAATGTAATTTCATTATATTTATTTATACACTAAATACACAAAACTGAGCTCACACACACACACACACACACACACACACACACACACACACACACACACACACACACACACACAGTAACAGTTATTGCACAATTTGCCTTTCTTTTAAGTATCAAACTCAATTCAAACTAGAAGAAAAGTGACATCCTGAAGCAACTCTACTCGATGTGATTTGATGATAGCTTCAATGAATCCTCACCACTGGCAACGTTTTCTCACAACATGGCTTCTGTTGCAACCGCACAGCGAGATAAACGAGCTTCTTCAAAACCTCAGAGCTGCCAATCTCCCTGACAGGAAGACTCTGAATCTACCGAACTGCAGATATGTAGTTATTTCCTGTTTCAGGGGGTCTTACTCAATCCTCTCATGCGCTTCACTATGTTTCTATTTTCCATCCCATGTTGCTGAGTGGGTGTCCTGTATGTCATGTCATGTATTTAAAACAAGCATCCTGTTCTAGACCTTTTCAAAAGTCTGAGGCGCAACAGTTACACACCACCACCCACATACTGCAGGTCTGCAGAAGACGAGAGAACGATACATATAATAATATAATAATAATAATAATAATTACAATTTCTCCTCTCTGGGGTTAAATGCACATATTATATATATCATACTATGTTTAGTCTTTGTGCACATGGACGTACTGAAGTTCCTAAAGACTAAATATAGTATGATAAGAACATGTCTCAGAAACTACAAGGAGTGTTTGTTTGAACTCATAATAAGTTGAATATCAGATGTCTTACATCTTATTACATAAAGACTTACACATGTGGACCTGCTAAAGGAACTGTTACATCCATCAGATTAAAAAGAACATGTTCTTCTGAAGTGGAGGAAACATGCAACACAATAACACATATTGAAACCCCTCAGAAGTGTCTGTAGATATAATATTCATGACATCTTTTCTCCTGCAGAGATGTTTTTCACAGAGCCGGTCATCTGCTACTTCCTGGATGCGTTCCTGATTGTTTACTGCATCGGTGCCACTGCGCTCTTCTTCAGAGAGAAAGTGAGTTACGGCTCCGGAAGCGATAACTAGTCGATTAATGTGAAGGTTTCTTATTGACCGTTTTAATAACTTATTATTCATTCAACACGCAAAAACACACGATACTTCTGGTTAAGGCTTTTTAGATGTTAAACCTGTGCTTACAAAAACATTTTTTATCAATTAATCTGACAATTTTGTATTAGATTAATCGATTAATTGTCTATACAATTTGTCTAAAATAGTAAAAAAAATGTAAATTACAGTTTTTCAACATTGCTTGTTTCGTCCGGCCAACAGACAAAACAACAATTTAATTAATTTATAATGATATAAAACAAAAAAAGTAACAAATCCTCACATTAAAGAAGCTTAACATTTTTGCTCAACAGATTACAATAATCAGTTCTAAGTTTGGACTCTTGTAACTTGTGATGGAAGTTTATCACGATTAATCTGCAACTCACTGAAGTAAGTTGCAGACTTGTTATTTTATGTATTTAAAATACTTTTCCCCTCTTTCCGTGTAGTTTTCCTTCCTAGCTGCGGCTGCTGGAGAGCCTGTAAGTCTCCATGTTTCTTATTTCTTATATATTGTGTTTATTTATGCGAGTAGGCTCCATGTATTTCTGCTTGATGTGCATTTCACTTCTTTTGTATTTCTCACTAAATAGAAAGAAGAATGCATTTACCAGGTAAGAAGAGCTCACTCAACACTTTATGTTCAAACTCTGCCGCTCAGCGTAAACATATTTATTTATCATTTTCTTCCCCAGGAGCTTGACAGACCAACGGATTCTGATCCTTACCAGGTGCTTCAACCAGCAAAAAGAAAAGTAAGTGGCTGGAGACTTTTAAAGGTCACATTCTCGTTCTGGGGTCTAAACTGTTAA
Source organism: Cottoperca gobio (assembly GCF_900634415.1). Lineage (NCBI taxonomy): Eukaryota > Metazoa > Chordata > Actinopteri > Perciformes > Bovichtidae > Cottoperca > Cottoperca gobio. The sequence goes on from NC_041375.1 coordinate 21,585,890, forward strand.
TTATTTGATCTCTTCTAGGCAAAAGCTGGCAAGAAAAAGAAATCTGGGGTAAGATGCTTCACTTCTAATTTGAAAAAATAAAGAATCTTTCTACAATTGTAGAATATATTCAGAACATTTGCAAATGTTTTGTCCACTTCCTGTGCTATAACCACAGGAAACGTGGTTTCATGTATTTTAAGCAAAAGCTCCCTAATGCGTAGAAATACATACATGCAGGTCGTACATTAAATAAGTCTCGTTTTAGAACACACCACAGGTGTTAATGTTTTATTTTAACGATGTACACATTATTTATACAATAGGGCTGCATATACAATTATTTTTTATATATATATATACACATAAATATATATATTTATCAACAGAAACAATATCACCAACTATATTCATCATTTATTTGAATGTTAATCTTTCATGCAAAGATGTCAGAAACTGTTTTAATTAAGTCTCAAAGATGGAGATTTTCTGCTTTTCTCTGTTTATCATATCAAATTGAATATCTTTGGGTTTTGAACTGACAAAATTAAAAACATTACAACGGACTTTGAGAAACTGGGGTGAACTTTATTCTGACATTGATTAATCTAAAAAAAGAATGCAGATTAATGAAAAGGCAAAGTACATGCAGTACCCCTGACGTCAGCAGAGCTGCGGGTCTGATTGTTACAGATGTTTAACTGTCTGTCCTCTACAGTCGCCTCCAGCTGTGCAGGATAAAGATCCCTATGAGTCTCTGCTCTCCAACGGATCATCTCCTCCTGCGCCGTCTCCCCACTGAAGTCCTGCACCTTCAACAGACTGCTAATAGATCTGAAACAATTACATAATAAACTGATCCAAAGACAATTGGGCGAGTATTTGGATGATCAATTCATCTTTTTAATAATACATCAAGCAAAAAGCTCTCGAGCTTCTCAAAGATTTGCATTTTCTTAGCTGTAAGTGAATTTAAAGAAATCCCCCTTCCACTATATTGTAATGAGCCTTTTTTTCATATTACATTTAATAAAGCTAATAACAAAAATGAAAATTGAATTAAGAAAATAATTAACTACTTCAAGCTCCTAGAGCCGGAGACTAAACTCTCACATTTACATATCTAACAGCAACTATGAGGCTGTAAGCAGTGGTTGCTAACATGCTAATGCTAACAATGCACGCTATCATTTATCAATTAGCTTAGCACAAAGTACAGTAGCAGCTAATAGGAAGGCTTTTAGTTATAAAGGTACGTTTAGAGCTTATAGTGGCGCTATAGGAAGAGCATGGCTCCTGTATATTGTGTGAGTGAATACCAATAAAAGTCGAAGCACATGTCAAAACACTTGGAAAATGGTTTAATGATGTTTACAACAAAAGAGAACTGTACATTTACAGTAAAAGATTATCTTTATATGTGTATAAAAACAAAACAAACAAAATTACAGCAGACAAATGCATCAAAAAACTACTTTGTATCCTGATTCACATACTTAAAACTCCTACACAACCTTTCAGTTCTACGCCCCCCATGCCTGGAGGCAGTTTCTTTAGTTGTATTCTTTTCCTTGTAGTCAAATTGGAGCAGTGTCCCTCAGTGTTGTTGTCCGTGATGGAAATCAGGACTCTTTACATTAAGAGTCCTGGAAAGACGATTATTATCAGACTGCAGAATAAGAAACAGAAAATAAATCAGGGACACGTTCCTTTAGATGAGCCCAAGGTTTCCATCGTGAGTAGTAAATGTTTTACAGGATGCAGTTCTGGAGATACACAGACATAATATGTACATAGTTGGCGTTTTTTCTTTTTTTTCTTCTCATTTTTCTTATCTTGTTGAAAGCCATGGTCACTTGGGCTGTGAACTGATAAATCACACACACATGACACACCCAAAAACATACAAAAATACTATATCTTTAACCTACCAAGAGTAAGACAGTTCTGAAATTAGTTCCATGCTGTGACAGAAAAAAGAGATTACGACAAACAAACGAGAAACAGACGCTTTTTCACGCAAGTTTTTCTCAGAAATATACCAAAATATACATCTAAGCTTTGGAATCACTGCGGCTAGGACTAAAGCCAGTGCTGGGTTTGTCTCTTAATACACATGCTGCAGGGTGGAAAGGGAGAGAAGAACAGAGAAAGACACAGGACAGAGAGATATCTTTGGTATCTGCATTTGTCAAAAGTTAAATATTTGGATTTTTGCTTTGGGATAGCGCTTGTGAGGTCCTTCAACCTCACTCGGAGTAAAGCATTAAACAAAGTGTCACTGAAGTCCGTCGGACAGAGCCGGAGGGACACAGTCCATGCAGAGTGACAGGACCATGATGCATAGTGTCACAGCTGATCAGAGTCTGTAGTGAAGAGACGATGTCAAAGGAGGGAGCAGAAGAGGGGCGGGGGGGAAGGGACACAGCAGTGAGCTTTAGCGACTGCAGGATGTGTATTCCTGGAGACAACAGGGTAAATGTCCTGGGACTATACAGTGTACGGGTGATGAAGAGACAGACACGCTGTGAGAGGCAGGAAGAGCGTTTTCACCACAGTCCTTGAGAGATAGAGAAAGAGGGGAGGGGGGAACATAATAGCAACAAACGGACAAAACATACAGAGTCCTGAGCATGTACAGTGTGCACAGGATTAACCCTCAGTGTGTATTAACAAACATCACCCAGCTACCACCAGATTGGTTCGTGTCTGTCGGAGAAGCCCGCTCAGCTCCTGTTCAACCCCCCGCCCCTCCCCTCCGATCCCCGCCCACAGGCACTGAAACCGCCGCGCCGACAGGACGCCGGAGTGTTTCCGGGGCGGACACACATTCGCATGCAATAAAAAGCAGATGAATCGAGGACTCGGGTGGGAGCGTGCAGCCGGGATTTGATGCTGAGCAGTTAGGCGGGGATGGGCCGAGAGACGGGCGTCGTTCGTATACAATCAAGTTAGAAGTCTTTGGTTAACGTTGGTACTACAGGAAAGCGAGAGCGGGCTGCGACAGCGCACCGTCATGTGGGAAGACACATACATACCTGTACTTGGTCAAAGTGAAAAACAAAACAAAAACAGGATTGTCAAACTTAAAGTGTTCAAAGGTGTAGGGGTCGTCTATTCATATAACAAAAAGTAACTTTTAACTGACAGTGAAAGGAATAGAATACGCTAAAATAAACTTAAATCTCACGTTACAACAAATCATTCCCATCAAAAGCTGAAAAATACACCAGTGTGCAGCATAAAAACACCAAATTGTGAAATAAAAACAGCAGACATTCATGAGTACTGGTATGTATTCTGTCTCCCCCTTGTGGTGGCCACGACCCTTCACTAAGTCCAGGTACAGGCGGGCTTCTCCACGGACACAAGTTTGTGTATTTTCAACTTTTTTTTTGTGATTTTTAAAATATTTTTTATTTCATAAGTAGATTAAAGCAGGTTTCACTCAGTCTTGAGTTAGAAATGAGGTATACAACAGCTCCTTTTGCCTTAACTGGTGCTCCACACTTCCTTTGTCAACGATAAAAACCAGCAAACCAGTGTGGTGGGTCGACAAACTGCGACTCCATGCATGGCTGATCCACGCGAGCATCTTGAAATCTGGGGACCACGTAATGAAACTAAAGCATTAAAGCAGAGCTGGAGAGATCAGCGGACAGTCGATACGATCATTAGTAGATGAAACGGGCTTACTATGACCCAAAACTGTAGTTGTATCTTTTAGAAACCATAACCTGGCTTGCTTTAACGCTTTAGTTCATCAGACCCCTCCCTGGACCAAAACAAAAATATGTATCAGCATTTTTTAAATTTATTTTTATTCCAATCACTCAAAAACCCGCTGGAAGATGGAAAAAATGCACCATAATGGTTTGCAGACTGCCCTCCCTATTCTCTCTTTATAAGACACTCACTCTCTCTCACACACACACACACACACACACACACACACACACACACACACACACACACACACACCTGCTGGAATTATTAGTAAAGCTTTTCTCACAGGTATCCTCAACCTGTCTGAGTCGCACCTAAAAAAACATAGGTAGCAACATAATCTTCTCACGCTCCAAAATGCCCAAAGTGCACCGTTTTGTTTCAGTGAAAACGATGCACCAGGTGAGCTCAATGCTCAACTCTCTCTCTCTCTCTCACACACACACACACACACACACACACACGCACACACACTCACACAACAATGCTACAATGCTCATGTCTTCTACGTAACAATAAGGCATAAATGATAATGTTAATCTTCTTTGTCAAACTAAGAAAGCCAGTGATCTTGCCCTCTCACACTATACAAAACAATTAAAAGGCATAAAGAAATATAATTAAAAAAAATCAAATGATTGTTAAAGACAGCACAACAAATCAAGTCCACAACGACTCAAACAAAAACAAAGAACTCTATTAAAAGATTAAGATCAGATGCTTCAGTCGGCAGCCTGTACAAGCACTTCCTCGCAGATACACGACAGACGCAGGTGTCAGCGACTCACGCACAACCGAGGCGTGGTCTCAGATTTCTTCTCTTATTTTTTGGTCTCGTCAGTTTTCAAAAGAAATAAAAAATAATAATAATAATAATTGCTATTTCGCAATAATAAAAAGAAGGATTTAGGGGACTTTTTTTTCTTGAGTAAGCATGATAAACACTACATTCAGTCTTGATAACATACTGGTTCAAATATAAAATATTAATATCTTACACGTGTTTATATATATATTTATATGTATAGAGTTAAGAAAAGATCGTTTCTCTAATTCTTAAGTCTTTCCTCAGATAAATATTTCAGTAACATCCTATGGTGCCGATGGCAACCGGTTCATCTTGCTAGCACATGTTCAACCCTTTAGTAACTACAAACAGCACTGAATCAGGACCGAGTCCCTTAAAGACGCCAGCAGCGTGAGCAGCCAGACACCCGCCCAGCTGCAAAGAGAAAGGCTTTTACTTTGGCAAGAAGGATCTCAAAATAATATTCAAACCTGGAAATACCCCATAAATAGTAGTTCTAGAAAATAGCAGTAGTAGGTTGTCCTTTTCATGTTGTTCCTATGTATGGTTCGTCAGTATAAACTTTGAATGGCAAGCCAGACAGTACTTATACATTCTACACTGTTCTATACACAGAAATGCCTAAAGGTGAACATTATGTTTAAGTGCTGCTGAGGTATATTCAGTCAAAGTAATTCAACAGAAAAGAAGTACACAAGAGGATAACATGGACAGACTTCACTGCTTACAGTCTCAGCGACTTAATCATCACTGTGGTAATTGGTTTTGTTATTTGGAAGCAGCAGAACAATGCTACTTTTGATGTGGGGTTTAGTTGAATGTGAAGCACACAACAGCACTTAGCCCAACACTGTGTTGAGTGAGATAATTTGGCAGGTTTTAAAAATTAGTCCACGGACAGATTTAGGGAGCAGCATATTGTTTCATAGCATGCTGATTCAAAATGGCGGCGCTGAGAGGAAGTGTGGTATGTTACTGATGATCCGATCTCAGCATTGACATAAGTGAGCCCTCCAGACGGCAGGGTCTAAACCACAGACCTGATTTTCACAGGGTGTAGTCATAAAGCTATAGGACAGCATGGCCTCTCAAACAGCTCAACTCCACCAGGAGTTTCAGCAGCAAGTTGTTAAAGCTAAGTTTCTGTGATCCTTATCTAGCGGCACCAAATAAGGAATATCTGGTATTGACTGAGGCGGGAGAAGAGGGAAATAATTTGTCAGCAGTGTGGAGAGTAGAGCACAGCAACTACTGAGGAAAACCACTTTGGTTCAAGCTGTTGTTTTATGGCTGAATATTAGTACAAAACCAAACAACAGAACCAGAAAAGTCCAAAACTGCTACCAAAATGGCCAATACAGATGAAAAGGAAACCAAAGCCATCAAATGGCTGAAAGATAACCACGATCAGGCGTTAGGGGCGAGGCCCCGGTGATAAGAGTAAAAAAGAAACTACTTTCTCGTGCCCCAACCCGCCAACACCTCTCTTTTTGGTCAGTTGTGCTGCCAATTAAAAAGTTGAGCGATGAAACACTTTGTCAAAAAAAGAAAAGAAAACGGTCATCTTTGGAAAATGATCATCAAAATATTGCATTTCTATATTCTGTTGACAATGAAGAGAAATTCTGTACTCATAAATATATTGACTAGACTAAGCTACACCGACTACACACAGCAATTATTTTAACAAATATTTTTGGTATATCTTAAAGTACGTAAGCCAGTCGAATGACTGCAGACAGAAAAGACAGAATTTCATTCCTCCCAAAACAGGCAGACTGCAGCTCATCAATCCAGTTTTTTGGTACAGATACTGTGCACAAGTAGATACGACGGTACTACTATTAAAAAAAATTAAACAAAATCACAATACAATAACCCCCATCTAGCCGACGCCACCATACATTTGATATGATGACCATGCCCCCGGACTAATCTTCCCCAACAGATCGGTCGGCCGCAGAGCCCTGTGGATCATGCAGTCACTGAACTCTCAGCATCTGCCTGCTGTAGACAACACATGCAGACGTCTACTTTCTACCTCTGACTCCAAACATAATGTACAGTTTTCCAATAGACCACCATCCAAAACAAATCACCCTTAAATCAGACACGGGACTGCATGTCTGCAGCTCTTTATAAAGCTCTCAACGCAATGTGTTCAGTCATTTTCTATCAGTGTCTATAATCCGCACCGAGACGGTGATTTTACAAAAGCTCGGGAGCTACTTTACCACCGCAGCAAAATGTAAAACTCAGTGTTTCCAGAAAGAGAGACTCGGAGAGACACGTCTTGTCCCTCCGATCCTTAAAGCAATGATAACCTTTATATCGGCCACTTATTACTTGTTATTAAAGCCTTATAACCACGATTAAAAATTGTTAAATTTTAACTTATTAGACTTACAAAGTTCTGAAAATGTAAAAAAAAACAAAAAAAAGGGAAAACAAATCTCTACAATATAACTTTGATATGATTTACGTCCAGGCCTGTCAAAAAAACCCAAAAGAGATTATTAAAGATGGGGTGACACACAAATCCCCATTAGTGATGATGAATATTGTGAAATTAGTAGTAAATCAGTTTAGTTTGAATGTTAAAAAGAGAAAAGTTCTAAAGTTTTTGGTTAGAAGTATTTCAGAGAAAATTCTGACCTGGAAATAGGAGGATATATATCTATCTATATATAGATATATAGATAGATATATATATATCTATCTATCTATATATACACACAAAATGTGAACAGCTTGATGGCGCCGAGGAGATTTTTCATCCTGGTCACTTTTCAAGGTTCATGAGGAGCGGCAGGCCAACAACAGAGTCCATCTGGCGACTGTTTGTTGGAAAATAAACATCCAAGAATCATAAAAAGAAAAAGGACAAGAAACAAATTAAAAAGTCAACCTCAACCTCACTTGAGGTTGTTTTCTTTTTGGTGGCAGCAAAAGGATTAAATAATGATAGATACAATGTAAAGAATGTGGGGTGGTTAGTGAAGTGCAGAGCCGATATTAAAACGACCTCCCTATTTCCTACGTGGTGTGAAAAGAGTAGTGCACGACATAAGAAATAGGGCGTTAATTCAGGATGCAGCCTGCCTGGCTTCACTGGGCCTTGGAGGCAGTGGTAATGGTCGAGGCTTGCACAGGCACAGCGGCCGTGGTGGCTTGGTGATGAGCATCTGAAGTGACCTGCAGCCCCCCCGCCCCGGCCGACAGCAGGCTGACGGGGTTGCTGGTGAGCAGCGACAGGTTCTGGGGGTTGAGGAAGAGCGGCGTGGTCATAAGGTTGGACGTGTTGCCAGAAGCGTTGGTGAACAGCAGGTTGCCATCCAGAGAAGTGATGGGGATCTGACTCGAGGCCAGAGCTGCGGAGGAGACGGAAAGACGATGTGATTAGACGGAGAGCGAGGGGAGGAGACGATTCTGATCATTTCAGTTATTTGTAATGTAAGAAGATTTCATGTTTCTAGCTTTGCAAATATACTTTCATCTAAATAAAATGTTCAACGCAGGACTTTCACTTGTAACAGAATATTGTTTTTATAGTTTGGTGTTAGGATTTTAATACCTGAACACTTCTTCCAACTGTCAAAGTAAATACATACAAATAATTTACTTGGTGTAAAAAGAATCAAATGTTTTTACTGTTTATTATCTCTCAGCACGATTAACCTCATGGGCGGGGTCCGAATTATTCTTTCTCTTAATATGCAAATGACTTGTGGGCTCATTAAATCTTTGCTTTAAATTACACAAACAATGTGTTATAGACATGTTATTTTGTTCTTTGTAAAAGTCTTTGGCCATTTTATTTATTTATTAATAATTCAGGTTTGGGCCTCCATACACAAGGTTTCCAAAACAGCTGAATGATCAAATATATATTTATAATAGTCTATAAATATATATTTATAGACTATTATATATATTTATAGACTATTATAAATATATATTTATAGACTATTATAAATATATATTTATAGACTATTATATATATTTATAGACTATTATATATATTTATAGACTATTATATATATTTATAGACTATTATAAATATATATTTATAGACTATTATAAGGTATTTTTGTGGTCAAATACCCTTAAACTACATTCTTCCTCCTGACTCCCTGTCACGCTACCAACGATTATACTGGTTTTCGATTAAAGTAGGTCACCAGTATGTGACTTAAGCGGTCACCACTTTTCAGCCGTCAGCAGTACACACAATGTGTGTGTGCGCTGAGAGGTATAGCCGTGTTCTTTCAATCCAAGAAGTAACCATCATGACATGCTCTGCAGAGCAAACAATGTTAGTTTGGGCTTCTAGTTTGCCCGCTCTCTATCTCGTCTTTTCTGTCTCTGTAAAACATCCCGACCCGTCTGCAACGGAGCTGTCAATACAAACAAGGATGGAAAATCCCAGCTCCATACATACCATGAAACTGGGACTGTACTAAGTGTGTAGTGTGTGACAAATATGGATATACTTGTAAAGGAAGAATTGAATATACAAACATTGATAGACACCTTGGATGGTAGCCAAGGTGCTGTTGCTCAAGAGGGCAGGACTCAGCGCACCACCAAGGCCACCAGAAGTCAGACTGAGCAGGGCCCCGCTGGACACACACACACACACACACACACACAGAGGATCATTTAGATGAACAGAGAAGACACCTGAAACTCCACAGACGTAATATTCATTACATCAATGCTTGAACAGAACGTATACTAACCCCGGAGAAAACTGGGAGGAGGCCATCAGTCCTGGGTTGAGCCCAGCAGCAGCAGCAGCCATAGCCGCAAAGCTGCTGGGTAACTGGGCCCCCTGCAGCGCCGCGGACAGCCCTGAGGCCGACAGCCCTGAGGCCGACAGCATCAGCTGACCCGGCCCTAAAGTTGTGGCCATGGATGTCGGGGCCTGGGTGAAGATGGTGTGCCCCTTACTGTCTGAAGTCGTGGAATGAATGGTCGTTGGCGACGGGCTTAAAGATGGAGAACTGGCTGTAGTAAATATAGGTGCAGTGGAGATGACGGATGCCGTGTTTGTTCCAACTGTCGTGCCTTTGAGGGGGGGGGGGGGGAACAAAACACAAGTTAACCTTAAATTCAATTATTATGCAGTGATGCTGATCTTCAATGTAGTGTGAGCCCCCCGGGCCCCACAGGTGGTCATACGAGTGGGTCCCTAATAACACTATAGCGTTGACCTTGTGTTTAATGCGAGATGGTTATAATGACTAAATTCATTGAATATAAAAACTTAATTTATAAAACATTATACAAACCAAATATGATACGAGTCAGATATTATGTGAAACAAGTTGTGATTCAATAAATACAAATTATTAATGTGTCCTTTATGATTTTAATGTGTACAGGCAACATCACTGACTGTGTGATTAGATGCACATTTTCATGAAGGCAAACACACACATGTCAAGCACACCCATACACACCTGCGAAAGACAAACTGGAGACGCTGGTGCTGGTGAGAGGCATCACTGGGTTTACAGTCAGAGTGGTGGGTGTGTTAATAGTTGGGCTGTTCACAAGGCTTGCTGTGCTGGCCACCTGGGAAACAGAATAAGAGGGAGGATTAAATGAGATCCTGTGTTAAGAGTGTCATTCAACTACAGCGACAAATAAACGTATTGAATATTTTGGTATTTCCACGGAACAAAAAAAAGTGTAACTGATCCTCAAATTGATCCAGGAACAGAACAGAGACTGAACACATCTGGTGCGTCCATCCTTACCAAAGGGCTACTGGGGGTATAGATGGTTTTGATGGCGGTGCCGATTCCACAGTTGCTGCTGGGGGGGTTAATCCTTTTCTCTTTCTGCCGGCGATTACAGAACCAGACCCGGATCACCTCCTTCTCCATGTTGAGCTGGTCAGCGATCATGGTGATCTCTTCAGAGGTAGGTTTTTGGTTCTGCTTGAAGAGGGCAAAAGAAGCCAGAGACGCCCCGTGAGCCCTGAGGAGCTTATTGTCTGTTTAACGTGAAGACTTTACATATTTTACTATTTCAATATGAAATGGTAAAAGCTAAAACTTTATTTCTCTGCTTATATCATTATTAACTTCAGGAATATGAGTTTATTTTTTTATTCCAGGAGAAAAGACTAAGAACAATACGAGGAAGACAATAAACAGATAGTGAATAAGAGAACAAAGTGTGTGAGTGTGTGTGTGTGTGTGTGAGAGTGTAAGAGTGTGAGTGTGTGAGTGTGAGAGTGAGATTGTGAGAGTGAGATTGTGAGAGTGAGATTGTGAGAGTGAGATTGTGAGAGTGAGATTGTGAGAGTGAGAGAGTGAGAGTGATTGTGTGAGTGAGAGTGAGAGAGATTGTGAGAGTGAGAGTGAGATTGTGAGAGTGAGATTGAGATTGTGAGAGTGAGATTGAGATTGTGAGAGTGAGATTGTGAGATTGTGAGAGTGAGATTGTGAGAGTGAGATAGTGAGATTGTGAGAGTGAGATTGTGAGAGTGAGATTGTGAGAGTGAGATTGTGAGAGTGAGATTGAGATTGTGAGAGTGAGATTGTGAGATTGTGAGATTGTGAGAGTGAGATAGTGAGAGTGAGAGAGTGTGAGAGAGTGTGAGAGTGAGAGAGTGTGAGAGTGTGAGTGAGAGAGTGAGAGAGTGTGAGAGTGAGCGTGTGAGAGTGAGGGTGAGAGTGAGAGAGTGTGAGAGTGAGATTGTGAGAGTGGGTGTGAGAGTGAGAGAGTGTGAGTGTGTGAGAGTGTGAGAGTGTGAGAGTGTGAGTGAGAGAGTGTGAGAGTGAGAGAGTGAGTGTGTGAGAGTGAGAGTGAGAGTGTGAGTGAGAGTGTGTGTGTGAGAGTGAGAGTGCGAGAGAGTGTGAGTGAGAGTGTGTGAGTTTGTGAGAGTGAGAGAGTGTGAGTGTGTGAGAGTGAGAGTGTGTGAGTGTGAGAGTGTGAGAGTGTGAGAGTGTGAGTGTGAGAGTGTGAGAGTGAGAGTGTGAGAGTGTGAGTGTGTGAGTGTGTGAGTGTGTGTGTGAGAGTGTGAGTGCGAGAGAGTGTGAGTGAGAGTGTGTGAGTGTGTGAGTGTGTGAGTGTGTGAGAGTGTGCGAGTGTGTGTGAGTGAGTGTGTGTGAGAGTGTTTTAAACTGTCAGTCTTGGGTGAGATTTAGATTTTTAAATTAAGATAATCAAAATATTAATGAGAATAAAAACATTTACAGTAATGCTGATACAAAGACTAATCCTACCTTTGCCACCACCGATGCTATAATAATAATAACAACAAAAACAAAGTCATGAAAATGAGTTTCGAACCTCTATAAAGCTCTTTTCTAAGGCCACTCGGATGTTGGTCTCAATACTAGTCCTCTTCTTCCGTCTGCGGTTGATCCCCTCTATGCCCATGCCCGGGGAGCCCAGGGCACTGGGGCTGGACAGCGCCTGGTCAGATGTCAGGTTCTCTGCACAAACAGCACCGACACAAAGAGAAGAGAGGTAAAGACAAGGTCCTGTAACGAAACACAACCCACGCTGCCCTTTGCCCAATACTGATGTGTGGAAAACAAAGAATAGATATGCAGAGCGATGCCTCATGCCATGTGCTTCTGTACCACTTGTTCAGGTGGGTTGAAGAACAAACCTGCATCATTGAGCCACTTCTCCAGCAATGGCTTGAGTTTGCACATGTTCTTAAAGCTCAGATTCAAGGCCTCAAAGCGAGAAATGGTAGTTTGGCTGAAATCGTTTCCGTACAGCTTCCCCATGGCCAGGCCAACATCCCCCTGGTGAGAAGGAGGGAGCGAGAGAAAACATGTAACACTGCATTTTACCCACATCCAAGACACCACTGTAGCTCAGTTAATTGTTAGTATACGTACTATGAATTTGAGTGTGAGAATATGTTCATCGGCAAAACATAAATACATGAATTGCTAAGCCCCTCCCTAGAACGGCCCTGTCCAATTCCACATTGAGAGGAACAATACATTTATGTAAATGTTACACACACCTGTGTGAAGCCCAGTTTGATACGCCTCTGTTTGAAGGTCTTGGCAAACTGTTCCAGTTCCTCCAAATCGCTAGGCTCCTCCAGAGTCGGAGTATCCAACCGTTTGGTTGGTGTCTGACTGTGGGTTAGGGACAAAATAGGGGTGGCAGCTGTTGTGCGGGTTGGAGTGGCAGGCTGCAGAGGAAAGAATTTAATTAAATGTAATTGTTATTAATGTGAAGTCTGCCAAGAGGAAATGTAAAAGAATACAAAGGACAGCGACAAATGCACCAAGCAAATATAAATAAATAAATAAATAAATAAATATATATATATAAATAAATAAATATATATAAATAAATAAATATATATAAATAAATAAATAAATAAATATATATTTATTTAGATATATTTATATATAAATAAATAAATATATATATATATAAATATAGATATATATATATATATTATATTATATATATATATATATATAGATTCTATATATATATCTGTCTGTCTATATAGATCTCTCTCTCTCTCTCTCTCCCTACTCTCTAACCTCTCTCTCTCTCCTCTCCCTCTCTCTCTCTCCCTCCTCTCTCCCTCTCTCCCCTCTCTCTATCTCTCTCTCTCCCTCTCTCTTCTCCCTCTCTCTCTCTCTCTCTCTCTCCCTCTCTCTCTCTCCCTCTCTCTCTCTCCCTCTCTCTCTCTCTCTCTCTCTCTCTCTCTCTCCCTCTCTCTCTCTCTCTCTCTCTCTCTCTCTCTCCCTCTCTCTCTCTCTCTCTCTCTCTCCCTCTCTCTCTCTCTCCCTCCTCTCTCTCTCCCTCTCTCTCTCCTCTCTCTCCCTATCTATATCTCTCTATCTACTATACTATATCTCCCTATCTATCTATCCTATACATCTATATATATATCTCCCTTCTCTATATACATCTCCCATATATATCCCTATCTATCTATCTTCTCCCTCTCCCTATATATATATATATCTATACATCTCTATATATATATATATATATCTCATATATATATATATATATCTATATTATATATATACCTCTATCTAATATATATATATATATATATATATATATATATATATATACATATATATATATATATATATATAGAGAGATAGAGAGAGAGAGAGAGAGAGAGAGAGAGAGAGAGAGAGAGAGAGAGAGAGAGAGAGAGAGAGAGAGAGAGAGAGAGAGAGAGAGAGAGAGAGAGAGAGAGAGAGGCTTTGTGATGTGATGTGACAACTGGATCACAGCTGGAAATATGTGAGCACAGCCAGTATAACTAACCTGAGTTGCGAGGGTGATGCTTGCTTGAGTCGGCAGGAGGTTAGCTTGGCTTTGAGGTAGTTGAGTTAGAAGACTCTGGGCTTGCAATATGCCTACAGAGTGAAGTATTGTTTTTAAGTATGCTTTCATAACAAAACAATACTTGGAATACATCTCTTTTCTTAATTCTGCATGCAACTCAAACACTGCACGTATTTCCCTCACCCTGTTGGCCGTGCGGTGTCTGTGAGATGATGAACTGAGTGGGCTGCAGCTGTGTGGCGATCGGGTGGCCAGGCTGCAGCAGAACAAACTGTGGCATACTGAGATTCTGCGGTTGTAGCTGCTTCCAAAGAAAAGACAAATGAATGATCAGTGCATTCAAATAGAGAAAGTTGCTGTTTATAACACAGCACATCTCCACAGCGTCAGTGACTATAAACTAACACACCCAGGTTCAGACTGGTACAACTGGAAAACATACATACTCATTATATTTCTCATCAGACTATGATCATCAGGGTATGTCAATTAGGCCAATAAATAATATATACCAACCAATGTCAAACCTGTATTTAGTTATTAGCAGTAACATAGTTCAGTGCTGTTCCTCAGGTACTGTCATGGACTTAAAAGCAATTATCGTGGCTGAGACATTACCACAGATAGTCAGCACAATTATCTTTATAATAGTTTGTATAGCCTGAAGCCAAACGTGAGTTATTTATTTATTATTTTTCTATTATCTAGTTAGTGAACGCTGGCTCATTTGACCCCAGAAAAAAAATCAGTGGCTGATTCAAGGAGTAAAAGAGTAATCAGAATAAAAAGTAAGTCATATGTTGGTCTACAACAGACTCCTCATCTATAACATACGTATTCTCTGTTTGAAACCATTGTTCAATTAAGATACAGTATGTTCCTGATAAAATACATTGTCCACTTAACAAAATAAAATAAAAACTAATTCAAATCCCTTATTTGACATTCATAAAGCCAAGCATTTATTTATTACTATAATACAGCTTTAAACCTCTCATGGGGTTTCCCAATCAAGTTGAAATGACATATTCTGTAAGTCCTGTACTGCTTTGTAAACCAACTGTGGTTTAGTGTTCCACTAAAACAAAATGCAAGTTGGTACAGCTTTTTAAAGAGTAAAGCATCGAAGTGCTTTTCAAGCTCTTTCGAGGTACCTAAAACAAAAATGTCCAGACTCTCAAAGTCTTTATCATCACATCTAAATTGTTGATCATATCTTACAGAGGCGATCTGGATGGGCTGTGACAGGGGCAGCTGGGTAATAGGTGTGGCTGCGGAGGCCGAGATGCTGGCCCCAGTGGTGCAGTTCTGCTGGTTCGCCGAATGCTGCACGGCTGCAGCCAGGAGTTGAGCTTGGGCCTGCTGGATCAACATCTGCTGCTGCGCTGGGGTCAGGGTCAACTGAAGAGCCGAGAGAAGGAGAGAGAGACAAAGATGGGCAGACAGACAGAGAGACAGAGGGATGCAGTGGTGATAGGAGGTCAGAGAGAGAGAGAGAGAGAGAGAAAGGGGAAACAGAAAGATAGAGAAAGTAAGTAGCGTTTAGGCAAATCAGTTTTATGTTCTACGAAAGAGATCGGTTAGGTTAGTGTTGTCATGATACTTGAGTTTTGGCTTCGATACCCATGAAAAGTTTAATATCTAACAAAAACATTACAACAATACTACAGCAGTAGGGCTGCACAATATATTGTTTTGTTTTTTTAAGTCATCGCGATATTGCACTCAGGGATTTTAAGAGAAATGTTTAGTTTGTTTGATAAAAGAATGTTGGAAAGAACCGAGTACAATTTAATATCTGTTTACTTATTACAAGTATTATCTTTATCACGATGCTCAACATTATTGCATAAATTCCTCATATTATGCAGCCCTACTCAGCAGGATATTACAAAAATGTGTGTGTTGCGTCGAAGATTTATGGCACGTGTCATGCCACGTGACATGGATAGGACTCCGTCTTCATTAAGTGCAATGAAATAAAATCGTAATCCATCACTGCCTTGCTCCAGTCTTACCAACAACAGGTGGACAGCAATTTTGATGCTGTTGCCAACAGCTGCTTCAGTTCACTGTGATGAACTCGGCACTTCTCTGTCTAGTTCGAATGCTTTACTTTATTATTCCAATTTGTGTAAACACCCTTGAATTGGATTCAAAATCATGCTAAATACATTAGCTCAAAGTACTGACAGTTTATTTTCTTATTGAATTTAACTTTTCACAAAAGGTATGAAAGTAGTATTGAAACTGTCAATATCGTGTCAACACTAATATAAAGCCCAGACAGAGAGAAGACATGCAGCTGATCAAAGGCACAAGTGCAAATGAGCATGTTGATGTCATGTTCAAACTCAAATCCACATGCACAGTAAACATTCACTCCTGCATAGCATAATAGCAGCTTCTTCATTACAGTGCGGCCTCCGAGAGAACATGGATGGATATGAAATGTGTCATGTGGTTGGCCTGACCACGAGTGTACAGACACATCAAGGCTATGTCCAAACCCATCCTTACATTTTCTGTAATGGAAGAATTTGGACATAGTCTCACAACAACGGGGATGAACAGGCAGACGCAGAATCAGGGCAAGCGCTCATTTCATCACCCAATCCCTCAGCCAGGGTTGATCAAGTTGAGGTGTTGCCCCAGATGCATGGCTACGACTCTTTTAACTCAAAGCAATGAGGCAACAGGTCACTTACTCCTGCAATCTGTCCCCCGGCCAACATTAGCTGGGTTTGAGGCAATACGCTCTGCTGTACGGAGGTCGGAAGAGCACTGGAGTCTTCCGACTTCGACTAGTGGAGGTGAAGCAAAGAGGGAAGCTTAGAGGAAACCTTCCTACAGGTGTAAGTGAGCATTGTTGACAGCATGAAGTAGTCTCTTAATTTCATGTCATGTCTGTTACTATGAAAACAACAAGTTTCAAAACGTTTTTAAATTAAAGCAATTTGAAAGCATTCAGACCAAAAGGAACAGTCTAAATAAAATAAGCAAAACACTACACTGTACAATGAAATATGTGTGCTACCTGATCGGCTCTCTGAGAATGAGCCTTTAGTCTTTGAGCAGGGAGAGGAATTTGAATTAAATAGGAAGTGAGAAAGTGGCTATTTAAATGTGCTGCAGCCTTCAGAGACAGGGAAAGTGAATGGGAAGGGAGGGGAGAGTTGAGATGCTAATTAAAATAACTGTTATGCAGTGCATGTAAATTCTGCATAGATTTGCATATTCTCTGCCATCTGTTTCCGAGCAACTGCAGAGCAGCTAATTAGCATACAGGGTTGATTAATCTGCCGTGTTGCCAAGCGACACAATGAGAGCCTGGCTCATAAATGAACTTGCTTGTGCATGTGTGAGTGCATATGAGCATACCTACGTTCAAACTTCAGACCTTATTTCATACACTACTACAATTAAGATGTGTCACTACACAAAAACATTATCCTTTAGACATTTGTTCCTTTCACAAAACTAGGACGACAAGAAAATGACTTAAAGTGTGTGATGGTGTGCATCATGCATTACCTGTTGGAGCAGGGCTTGTGCGTGTGCATTAGTGATTGGCACCGTCTGCCTCTGAAAGTCGAACCCATTGATTTGGATTCCTGAGGACGAAAATACAGTTAATGAAACGTGCCGTCAGAGGAACAGAGAAGATGTTATTATTATTATTATTATTATTATTATTGTGGTTTAACTGGCAATATAATCTACGCTGATATTGGTTCAATTATACTACTTAGCATACTTATGGAGAACAAACTGCTGTCAGTTGCAAGGAAAACATATATTTAAAAGTGACAGCCTGATCCAAAGTCATTTCACAGCTGCAGACATTTTACATAATTAAATATTAACAGTATGGGCTTACACAAAAATAATTAACATTTACTTAATTCAGCCTTACATAATAGGAATATAAAAGCACTGAATCTACGACGTTCAGTCTCAGTTTGATCATTGGTATCGCAGAATCACTGGGACAAATTAGTGTGACATTCAAGTGAGGGAGACTGCTCTGTGAGGTAAACACTTCACGTGACAAAGAGGACTGCTAACAAGGATTTTGGAAAGCTGCCATGTCTTTTTTTTTGTAATGAGTTAATAATCCAAAAGGTGGACAATAGAGAGCTTTTTCTGATTTGTACTGCAGAAAAATGTTAATTTTGGTTGTGAATTTGAAACCTGTTGAATGAGGAGGTAAAACTCTGCACATCCTGATTTCAGTCCAGTAAACAAAAAAGAAAAAGAAAAAGCTGCAGGTCACTCACCGGTGTTCCCGTCACCACTTTCCATTGCACATTTAGTAGTTTCTGAATGATTAGTCACTTTAGCATCTGGAAAAGCCAGACAGAGACAGACAGTGAGACAAACTCACACCCACTGTCGGTAAAAACATAACAACTCTGTCTTGATGATTTGAGGAGCCCTTTCACTTTAACCTGAGTGTGTATATATTCCATAATTGCATGATAATCCTATCCTGCTAAAACATTTCTGTCACATGCACCACTCAAAAGCGGCAAACAACATTACCGAGCAAAAACACCAACACAAACCAGCTGTTTGCAGTAGGAATGACATGGTAACTGACAATAAACGCTTATAAAGTCACATTTTAAGGCAAAGGGTGCCTGGTCAACCTTTCCCAATTCAAACAAGGACGCCCACTAACAACAAAACCCAGCTGAGCTCCATCAACAACGTCATTGAAAAACTCACCTGCTCTTGCTCCACCTGTGTTTTCCAGCATGGTTACAAAACCTATCATGGAAAATTGCCTCTGCCAGGCAAACCCACCACCAACAGGGCGTCCGGCTCTCTGTTCTTCCTCCCACTCCTCCCTCTCTTCACTCTCCACTGGTCAGCAGCGAGCAGAGTTCAATACAACCACAGCAACACACAGCAACACACAGACACAGTGGCACTGTCCGCCGCACGGTTCACTGAGCAACACTGGGATACGCACACTGGGAAAGCCAACAGGGTTTAGGCAAACAGCTCTCCTTCCCTGTCTTTGCACTCTTTTCTTTTCTTATAGCTCTGCCCCTCTCTCTTTTACAGTGCCTACTTTGCACTCACTCGCTCTCTCTCTCACTCACTCCCTCTCTCTCTCCCTCTCTCGTGCCAAGATTGTCTGTACTTCTGAAAAAGTTCAACCTCTCCCTCTTGCTGGAATGAAACAAACGACAAGTGCAGCTGGCGGCCTCCTCCAACTCTGCCCCCCCCCCCCCCCCCCCCCCCCACCCTGCTCCAACTCTATAATGAAGCATAATCAGTATTCAGCTGATTAAAGCCGTATGCAAATCTGCCCCTGCCTCGTTAGCAATGCAAGGCTTTGAAGTCCTGCGAGCGACGCATTTCACACCGGGCTCTGAAAGCTTTCTGCATAATTTAAACCCCTATAAATATTTATCAGCTCATTAGCATATTAATTGGATGGCTTTTGGAGGACGATAAAAAACAGGGGAATAAGGACGACACAGAGAGGGAGAAAAAAGTGCTCAAACTAGCACTTGGTGCAGCACAGGGAGGGGCGGCAGCCGCACAAGACCAATTATAGTGCGAGTGCACTGCTAAAAAGTAATTAGCTAAAAGCAGGTAAAGGGCCGAAGATATCCCAGAATGCAATCTGAGGCCTGTCGGCTGTGGTCTGGACATGTAAGCAAGGCGGACCGCTTTAAAAAAATGTCTAAGACTACTCGTTCGAAGTATCGCCAGGAGTCATGGAGACTGGGCCTAACTACTAAAAAGGGGGGTCTGGGGTATGAGTGGGAGGAGGACTCGCTCAATCGGAAATAAATAACTCCACATTAATCCACCACAAGCCTGTCATTACTGCTAGACCCCCGGTGGCTAAAGCATTCCTCAGCAAGCGACTACAGAGAGTGGGTGGCGGGCTGTTGCTGTCCATGTTTATGAAGTGTTTGAGGATTAGCATATTTAGATTAGCTTTACATTCCATTAGTTTCATTTTGGATCTTTTTTTCCCCATTCATTTCCAGTGTGCTTCAAGAGTTATTACAGCGAGGATATATCCCTGCGATGGTGCTGCACAGGTGTCCAGTTAATCAGAATGACTGGACAGGAATGTATGGCTGTATTGGGGTCTACAGGGGAAGGGGCTTACCGACTAAATCCACAACAACTGCTCCTGCATAAAGCTCTAATCAACTTCTTCACTTATACCGCTGCCTGACGAAAAGGCATTTACATACTGAACAGATCGAACAATGCCAAGAGAGCATGGTAGCGTTAACACACTAGGTACTGAAAAACAAACAGACCTTTATCAGCAGTGTGAGCGCATGAGGGACAAGTCTTCAGTCAATAAGCAATGTTGGCAGCGCTTTGTAAACCTCAGCATGCTTTTATAACAAACAACCAGAGACCTTAAACCAGTGGTTCCCAAACCTTTTTTCATTTTCCCCAAATGCTCTTTCAGATGAGTTCAAGTATTCCTTCACTCACCATGGTCCAGATATTATATAACATTATTAAATAGGGCTGCAACTAGTCTGCCTGTCGTTGGGTCTATAAAATGTCTGAAAATAGTGAGAAATGCCTCTCAAAATGTACTAAAGCTAAAGGGTAACAGTCAAACCCAAAAGATATAGTTTACAATGATCACAGAAAATCTTCACAATTGAGACTAGAACCAAAGAATATTTTTGCTAGAAAAAAATACTAGTTTCTGATTAATTGTCTGTCTATCACCTACTTGATTTGTCATTTTGTCATTTCAAAACCCAAAAATATTCAGTTCACAAGTAAAGCAGTCTAATCCTCACATTTTAAATTGTCACTAGAGAGGGTTTAGCATTCCCTACTTCTGGTAACTATCCCGGTTTGGAAATCACAGCCCTAAACATTAAATGGACACAACATTATACTCCATATCCCTCTTCCTACTCAACTGCCACTGTTGTTCTCTTCAAACAATGCACGGTTTGGTTAAAGTCCATCTGGACTTTAAAGAATATCTTAAACAATCACATCATGCAAACAAATGAATAAACAAAAGAGAAGTGAATGCAAAGGTGGTTATCAGCAGTGCACTTCAACACATGTACTGTTACTTGGTTGAACGGTTTGCTGAGGAACAATGCATTACAGAAATATCCTGCGCAGAGAATATTAAATAGGTACCTCATTAGCACTGTAATATGGGAAGGCTGGCTGAATACCGCAGAGCTGTTAATGCGAGTGGAGAGATTCAACATGAGACAGAGCTAAACTTAATTAGCACATCCACATTCTGCTCTACTACCTAAATTCCTCATCTTAAACACAGAACACACCAAGACCACTTTTCCCAAACTGGACCACTTTGAGCACTACGCAGAATTTGCGATGATCGAGATGTATGATCACGACAGATAATCTTTCAATTTGTGGGAATTATTAACCAAACAACCTAAAGCTTCCTGGTTACAGCTAAATCAACACAAATATCCAAAGTATTTAAAAATAGCTTTTAATACTAGTATTGAATTAACAATGCAATCTGAACAACTGCAACACTGGACTGAGGCCACAAAGGAAGAAAATACAGTGCAGTGTAATTTGATGAAGGGAAATGGGGCTAACACTACTGTAAGCTACTGTGGTATCTCATGGGTGGTCATTAGCCAACTGTCTATAGACTTTGTGGAAAATTCAATCCTACTTAATGAAAGTGAAGTTTCTAGGGGGTGGCGAGTAGGGATATTCAACTACTTCAAAACAGCACATGCAGGTTAGCCTGAAATCACACATATATTCAGAAACCTAGGAAGCTGATATTATTAGCATTAGCTGCAGGACATTTATGTGGTGTGTGGTTCACTTGTAACAGCAACACCCTTTTTCTCAGATTATACCAGATAACCTGGCTGTTTGCTGCAAAACTCTCCCACTTTTGCCTCATCTATTTAAAGAAGGAACATTACTGCAACACAATATTTTTATGAGACTAAATATTTGTAACAGAAAACTATTTCATGAAATTCTTGCAAGTGTATACTAGTGATCTTAATTATGGCACACATATGAGAATCATCAGGGACAACATACCAATTGTTGCTTCGCAAATGCATGCACAAATCATAAGCTCCTCTCTGTCTACTGTTCCTGAAAGCTCCACATTTTGTAGATTATCTCTTGTACCCTTCGGTCTATCCCAAAGAAAAAAGGGTTTCCATATCTTCCAAATGCATGGCAGTATGTTTTTATTTGTCTTTTTTTCCTTTAAGGCCAATCTTTACCGTGCTATATTTATAGCAGGACATTTTGGCACTTTACTACAGATCACCAGAAACAAGCAGTTATCTGTTTTGAGCACACCACACAGCTCTGATTAGTTAGGATTTTCTTCCACCACAGTGAAAAAGCTTGTCTGACTGGAGCTTTCATGGAGGCCTTCTCAGTACTTTGAGATGGCATGTCCTGAATGTATTACTCATATTATGCATTATTCATAACAACTGTGTTTACATCAATGAATATTCATGATGCAACTACAAGGCTGGAATGAGGGCGGAACTGAAAAAACTGATTAAATGAGAAAAGTAGCCTAAGTGTGAGGATGACAGAATTATTTCTCGTCAGTTCTTTAAGTAGCCTAGTTTAATAACCCTATTTCCAGACAGTGGATATAATTCACAATATGTTAACAAACTCCTTTTCTTGGTTTGGCTTAAAATACGGGATATCATGTAGTATCACGACTAGGCCTGCGACTACCAATTATTTTCATTTTCGATTAATCTTTTGATCATTTTTATTATAATAAATAATATAAATTAATTGATAATCTTTTAGTCTTGAAAAGGTCCAAAAAAACCATTGCAGCTTAACAGAGCAAAACATGACTTACGGTGATATGTGACAATATAAGAAAGAAAGTGAATTTCTCTCATTTGTGAGGGTGGAATCAGGGAATATTCAAATAGTTTCCCTATTTCTGCACAAAAGTGCCTGTAATTCTCAGATTCTCAGAACAATGCCTGGAGATTATGAATGTATTGTGTGTTAGTATCACAAGGAATACAATCTAAAACAACAGTAGGGCCACAGACATAAAGCAGATCTTTATTATTACAACAAAATCAAGCAAAGAAACATAAGAAACTGCAGTTGCATTTAACATGTTACGACTTGCAAAGATAGGTCCATCACAACTGCATAAGCCATATCCTGCAAAGAATACAACAATGGACAACATTATCCGAGCCAGTTATAACCATCTAATTACTCTTATAGTAAGAACACCTTTCAGTCGTAAATATGTTACATTATTGCACTACCTTTGACCTTATACTATATCTAATATCCCATGCCATCCTAATTATAATGTCCACCACCAAGGAGGTAATGTTTTTGGTTGTTTGTTTGTTTTTGCGTTTGTCAGCAGCATTACGGAAAAACTAATGTCCAATGAAACTTGGTGGAAGGGTGTAGCATGGACCAAGAAAAAATTAATTACATTTTGAAGCGGAGGTCTGCACTCTCTAAGTGCCATTTTAGTTTCAATTTAGTTATTTAAATAACACCTTGTTTTGTTTACTTTACTCTTCATCTGTTTGTCTTGTTGCTGCTGTAACAACCAAATTATCCCTGAGGGGGGGGATCAATAAAACAATAGTTATCTTATCTTAAAAACGTAAAGATTCTTGTGTGACAGATGATAAAACCCTTGTTTTAAAACAAACTAAATGGCGAACTGAACTACACAAAGAAAAAAAAGTGCTATCAAGCTGTGTCTTGCCCGGCCATGAAACCGGCAGAGTGAATAGTGAGTGCCTGTTATTATTGTGGCTTTCCGGAAGTGGGCCTCATACCCCTCCCTGTGCCTTGGGGGGATACACAGGTACAATCTTTGTATTCAGCACAGACAGACTCGGTCAAAACTGCTGCAACAACGAAGGGCATAAAAGATACAAGACAAGTTTTCTGCTCAGTCAAGCGCATTGAAAAATTGTACAAATAAATTAAATATTCTAATGAGGCAGATTGACTAACAGAATAACGTTACTCCCACTTCAAGTTATAAACATTTTTTTTTTTAAAAACTTCAAACTGTAGTTATAACTTTAACACTGGCGACGCGAGAAACACGTGAACGCAACACTATTTACAACCGTTTTAACGGCTAACGGCTACATTCTGTATTTTAGCTGAATTGAACGAACGCTAAAGTTAGCTGCTAAACGACTTGACCAAGTTAGAGGAGGCAGACAGTCGGATAAAAACCCGCTTCAAAATATGAACAGACTAGGCCAGATTATTCAAACACTTGCGTAAATATCGACAGCAAGTGTTGTGTTGACATTCAGTTATTGTGCCGCCTGCGCAGGATGAGCTCCGGCTGCTCGTCGGTCGATGGGATATGCTGAACTCCGCACTCTGGCTCAGACAGGCCCGCATGAATAACACAACAGGCTGCTGCTGGGGCTCCGCTGCGCCGAGCACAAAAGACTGAGGGGAAAACTGCTCTGCTATAAAAATTAAAAAAAACATGTCGAGCTGAAGCACACCAAGCTGACACCGTGTATTTAACAAAAAAAAAACACAGGTTAGCTCCATTTTAATTATTCCCTCCAAACAGCAGTTGAAAACAAACAGCCACTGCCCGGCTCGCCAGAAATGAATATGCAAACCTCTTTCAAACCTCTCCATCAACACAAAGCCAAGCGTTAGCATCAGAGCTAACGCTAGCCTGCTAGCATCCTCATTTCAATCAGATAGCGTTAGCGAAATATCTAAATATGTCATATATGAACCAGAGTCACGTCAGCGATTACTAATAAAATATGCTAAATTGTATTTGTCGACAGAGGTATGAATATGTAGCGGCGTACGGCCGTCTAATCACACAAAGGGGGGAGGCATGTTTCCATGTAATTTGCCGTCGCACTGCAATAGCTCGTTTCCTCCTCTGTCAAATTACAGTTGGCTAGCTGTGTGTTGAACTACAACAGCGCTGAATATCATCCTCATCTGTTAGTCCATCTGCATTTCATCTGTATTCCGTGTATCATATATTGTGAGTAACACAGTTTGAATATGAGTATGAATATGTAAAATGCTGTAATCATTACCTGGTCCTGAACTCTCATCTTGACTCGCTGCTCCTCCGTCCGCCATTTTGAATATTTAACCCGAAATCCCAGCCCTGAGCCTACCAGTGCCACACACACTCACACACACGTGCACGGGAACAGACACGCGCATACTCGAATTGAGTGTGTGCGGGGTGTTGTTCTCTGTGGCTTATTTACATACTTAAATAATCATCTAGCTTTTCTTACACTGTGAATTTGCACCGAAAAGGTCATGTGTGGATCTGAAAGAAGTAGAGCCAGCGCACAGGTACGCTGTTGTTTCTGACAACAACAATAAAGCCCCTGGAAATACTTTAAAATGTCAACAACAACCTCCGATACAGAGGTATGTATTTAAGTGACTCACTACTCAGACTAGTCGTCTATTAAGATCAAAAAGCATCTCAGAACGTGTTTCTGTACAACAATAATCCTCACACTTTAGGTATGTGTGTCATAATAACTATTATGACTTTTAGATATGAATAACAGAGGAGTTATTGCAGTATTACTCATGTTTTATTTGTGGAAAATACTTTTAACGATTAATGATTCAGACCCAGACATTAAGAAAGGAATACAATGGGAGTTATGAGCTAATTGTACCCAAAACAGATTTATTTTTATCTCCAGTAATTATTTAAAATCCTACACAAAGCATGAAGCATCATTAGAATAACTGATGAAAGTTTAGGTTTTCTTTTTTTCTGTTGGAATTTGTAATCTTTGGTACTTGCTGCACCCGCTCATACGTGTCTAGAAACCAGGTTAATATCAAAACAAAGGAGACAAATTGCCAGACGTGTTGGTGATCTTGCCTTGACCAGAGAAAGGAAATTTCGCTTCTCTAATATGAAGGGATGTGAAGTGGGGACACATTTCCTTTTATCCCAGCCACTTCCTGCATTTTGCCCATTAATCTGCACTGCGTACAAAGATAACCCATAACATTACATCCACTTCCTTTATTCACTCAACACATGCGGGTTAATAAACAGGTCAGACATGCACATCTGTGAAGTGCTGCACCTGCGGTTTGTTTTAGCCCTTTTATTGCAAATCACATAAACTGAAGATGATCATTTTACAAACTGAAAGATCCAGGGGGAAAAAATAGTAAGTGGACCTTGAGTTTTTTTCCTGAGGTCAAGACGCTTCACAGGCAAGGTTATAACTGTTGAGTAATACATGAAATAAAACATTTAATAAATAATAAATGTTCTTGCATCTGGTTAGAACTACAACTCTGCATTCTTGTCAAAGTTAAAGTTTTATTGTAAAGTAATGCAACACAGTGTTTTAAAATCAATCTGCACCTCAGCTGCACAACCATGCAACAACAACAGGAAACATCAACACAAATAACAAATATATGAAATTAGTAACTCATTAATAAATAAGAAAGTAAATGAATGCATTGCCCACAATCCAGTATGTCACTTTTTGTTTTTGGCAACTTGTTTAAATGTAAATTCCCACCACTAACAAACATTATTATTATAAAGCATTATTACCTAATCATGTGGTCAAAATGTAGTTAAATACAATTATTATTTTTAATATAAATTCAAAAGTCAGAAACAAAAATAATATATGTGTTATATATAAACCAACACATAAAACAGTGTAAGAGAAGTAGTTGGTGTTATAGGGAAGTTGTACCTGATGGGAGGGGACACAACGCACAGAGGGGTTAATAGTTCAGTTTGAGAAAGTCTGCTAATTATTTTCATATTACACAGAATTGATTGGAAATTAAATGGTACCTGGAACAGTAGGAGAAATAGAACATTTATCTAAAACTGTACAACTGTAAGTGAAGTATGATTAAACTTCACAGGTGTGGTCGTTTGACCAGAACAGGCTGCAGTCGTCCTCATCAACAGACTCCGGACGCCGACTGACAAAGACTCTTAATCCTCTCTTTTTTTAACCTTTTTTTTATTATTTATTGAATCAAAGAAGGATTTAAAAACAGAGGCTGAAAGTAACCAAGTATATTTACTCAAATATTGTACTTAAGTACATTTCTGATGCCACTTTTATACGTCTACTTCACAACAATTAAAGAAATATTGAACTATTTTCCTTTACATTTACCACACAGCTTTAGTTACTAGTAACCTTTAAAGTTCATATTTTTAATTAAGGAAACAGATTATAAAAATGCATCGTTAATGATTAAACCAGCGATTCCAAACTTTTTTGGCGTGTCATGTTTCAGATGTTTATGACATGGGTTCACTTAAATAACTTTGAGGCCCAATAATCATCTCACATTTATCTTGTGACCCTTTGGCCCTCAGGTTGGAAACCACTGCGCTAAAGCTGCTCACACACTGAAGCATCAATATTAACAATGTGATAATGTTATAAATAATAATATATCAGTCACAGAGGCAGAACAAGTGTTTACATTTGCTCATTTAAACATATGTTGCTGGTAATACGTCTGTACTATTTACGTTCACTTTTAATACAGTATTTCATATTGGTACTTTTACTTAAGTAAAGAAAGGAGCAATATTATCAGGTGTTGTGGAGAAATGCATTACTGTGGGACAGGGTATGTCCCCTTCTCCCCATGTAAAGATGTTTCTCTCTCCCACAACAAATGGCTGAAATATTCAGTCGGTTATGAGCTCGACTGAATACTCAGCTGACTTTGGGTTGGACCAACTTACGTACAAGTTACATTAACGAACACCTTTGTGATTATATCTCTGTACACTACAAACTCTTCCTCATACTCTGACGGTCAACCTTTGCACAATATTTGCACGTTTCTGCACAATACTACCACAACTGCACTATCATTTCTTTTCACAGTCATTTTTCATATTCTTACTGTGTTTATAAATACACCAAAGCAAATTCCTTGGATGTGAAAACCAGCTTGGCAATAAACCGAATTCTGGTTCTGATTCACTTAAAGATCCGGTTTCACTTCACACCTTCCGCCTTTCAAGCAACATGGATCGAAGGCTTTTTATATTGTTTGTGCCGTGATTATCTTTGTATTGAACACATGCAGCGTCATTGTCAGTGCAATACTGCAGCCTGCAGGTCAAACTGAGTAAACCTACAACACCACATGTGCACGATGTCACTAAGACGCTCAAAACCCGATGAAATGTTAGTTTCTGACTGTGATTATTATTTGTTTGAGATTTTTGATTTGCTTTACTGCCATAAACTCACTTTTTTTAAATTTAATTTGTGACTTTTTTATGTTAATGTTTTATAATGTTTGGCTTTAAGTTCTCTTTGTGTTTTAAATACGTTCTGGATTCATTTTAAAGTCCTTTTTTTAAAGGTGCACTATAAATAAAGTGTATTATTATTGTTAAATGTATTATTAACTAATCTAATAAATCTATGTATGTGTAATTCATTTTTGTCTTTGTAACTAATATTTTATTATTTAATCCTTTTTCTTGTAGAGCCCCCTCCTTATCACTTACATTAACTATAGGCATGTTTATTCAAAGGGGATAGGAGGTCAATGATTGGCCCTCTGGGGACACGTGATCTACAGGTGTTGACTTATTACCTGGAAAAGTCATATTCTTCACACCTTGGAGTCCACCGTGAAGGTTAGGCGGGCTCTTGCTCTTGGACGCACAGCATCAGTTTCAGATTTTCTACTTGCTGAGATTTTTTATCCTCTTTCAGCAATGACGACGAAGCTTGGATGGCGAGAGCTTTTCGTGATACTCACAGGTAGGCCTTATATATTCTTTCTCTTTTCTATAATCCTCTGCCACACCTTTATGGTATTAACACCTGCGTTAATCATTAATCCAACTTCTTGCTACTCAACCAGCCGTGGGTTTAACTGAAAAGGGCCACCAATGTTTCTCAATCTATTCATCAAAAACACCCAGTGGTGTAGGAAGGACTAAGTATATATATATATATATATATATGCATTAATGTGTACTTTAATGTTGCAGCTGGTAAAGGTGGAGCTCATTTAAAATAATTTATATATTTCTGTGTAGCTTAACCTATGCTAATATATCATAATATAATAACTGATTTTAATTATTTAAATTAGCTAAGTAACTAAAGCTTTAAGATAAATGTAGTGAAATATTTGCCTCCAAAATGTAGTGGAGTACAATGTATGGAAGTACTCAAGTAAAGTACCTCAAAATTGTACTTGAGTAAATGTACATCGTGCATTTATTTTTATGTTTCAGTACTTCCCTGCTGCTGGAGTTTGCAGGTTTCTATCGCAGAGAGAGAATATGAGGCTGCGAGAGGAAGTGAAATTACTTTGAGCTGCTCCTTCACCCCCGCCAGACCCATCACCAACGCACTCGTCCTCACATGGGAAGCCTACCCTAAAAAAGCTGGTGAACCAATGGTGAGAAGTTAAACTAGCTGCATGCGAAACAGCATATTGTGGTGAGCTATACTAGTGGGGAACTCCGCTCATTTGACTAATAAAGATCAGTTAACCGGTCATGGGGAGAGCTAATTATAGCCTGTGAACCCATAATGGCTTGGGCTTTGAGACTTTAAAACTATAACAGAAAATAAAACTGGAGACGTGGAGTGTGAAAGACGTGGTTGTTTACAAAACAGGGAGTGTCTGCAATTCAGCTGCATTATGGGAAGTGTATGATCAAGCACATTTGGAGCTCTCTGGCGCCACTTTGGTGTGATTGTAAAATACTAAATTACAATCTATTAACATCCTTAGAAAACTACTCACACTGGGTCAATATTTAAACCAGGGATTTGTAGTGTGTAATAATATAGACTATATTCATATCAAGACTGGGGAAATGTATTTCTTATAATGGACAATGATTCGCTGTAACATTTGTGTGTCCTGTGTATCAGAGTGTTGCTCTGGCATCAGCAGGAAATGGACCCAAAGGCTCGACCCACAGACTAAAGGGGTTTAAGTAATAGGAAAAACAAAAAAGAAACTGTCCAAAAATAACTCGACAAAAAACTTTAATTGAATGGGAAACAGGATAAGTTGCACATTCAGAGCATTCAGGTTCCTCCCTATCTGTTCATAGCGGTTATGACCTTTGTCCTTTGAATAAAAAGTAAAGATTGCCTCCTGCACATAAACCACTGCTGCACACACCAGATGCGAACAAGGCAGATCATTTATGCTACCGTTTTAATTCAGCAGAACTTTACAAAAAAGCACTTTTATTATCTTTCATAATAAGTTGTTTAGTTGTAATTATTATTTCAATAACTACACAAATTGTTGGTTCATTTACAAATTTTACATTATTTATTTATCTGATTTATTTCAACATTTATTTAAATAAATGTCTTATTTATTTATTTATTTATTTATTTATTTAATATTGGACATTTTGCAGTTCCGTACTGTACAGCATATGATGCCCTCTATCTTTAAACATTATGTCATGGTGAAATGTGCCATCACATTTGGCATTACTACGATATTGTATAATTATATTATACTCAGATATATTTGTAAAATATGTTTGTGTTTATTTCTCTAGGACTTAGTGGCCACCTACTTTATAAACAATCCGATTGACATAGCACCTAAGTATGAAGGCAGAGCCTTTGTGGAGGTTAACCATCAGGTGAGCACACTGCGCTTGACAGGATTGACCATGCAGGACAGCCGCAGTTACCAATGCAGTGTCATGATCCCCAATGATGATGAGGGAACAACAGCTGCCACCACTTCCCTTTTGGTCCTGGGTGAGATTTAAACCTGACATGTTTTAAGTCTTTTCTATGTGGTCAAATCAATTCTGCTTGCAAAGTTCTGCGAATTGATTGTAACTTTGTATGTTAAATTCTTTGTTTTTTTCCAGTGCCCCCCTCCCCACCGATCTGCCAGATTCAGGGAGAAGCAGCGTACTGGCACAACATCAGCCTCACCTGCATGTCTGAGGAGGGATCCCCACTACCTACATATGAATGGAAGAGATTCAGTGTCCAAAACATTCCCAGACCATTTCCACTTAAAACAACTGAAAGTATGCATTTCAGCCGTCTTTGTGTTACTTCAAAGCACACATCTTTGGCATCCGTGTCAATTAAAGGAATCATATCAGCATTGTTTAGCCTTATTTTTGTCATTATTTTGCAGAGGATGGAGCTCTATCTCTCTTCAATATTTCAAGCGAGACGTCTGGTTTCTACATATGCACATCAAGAAATCAAATTGGTGTTGCCACCTGCAACTTCACTTTAGCTGTGACGCCCGGTGAGTTTTTACCATGATTTACCTGCTGATTTTAGCCCTGGACTAGGTGTAGCATGAACATCACTTGTCTTTCCTTCTTTCTCCCCAGGCGGCATGAACGTTGGGTCCACTGCAGCTATCATTGGAGGAGTCCTCGCAGGCGTCGCGTTGCTGGGGATTGTCGTCTTCTGTTACTGCAAGAAAAAGGGCAAAAAGGACAAGAATGCTGAAGGGTATGTGTGATATATCCTGTGTGTTTCTGCCATTGCAAACCACCACCAACAAATATGTTAGTGTACTGTTAGTATCTAACGCCTCTACTGCATGCGTTGACTCGACACGATTCAATGCACCTTTGGTATCAGCACATCTCTGTGTGGTTTTCCATTGCGGTTAGTAGGCTACCCCTCACAGTAGGCACAATTCTCAGCTGATCCAAGTAAAACCGCATAAAACTGGAGTAACATCTTTGCTGCACTTTGTCAATTGCGAATTATTAAAACTGCCCAGAACATCATTGGTACCAATCTATCGAGCATCAGTAATATTGGGGAGAAGAGGTGCTTGCGATGAGCCCAAAGGATATTTAAAGGACAATACCCACCACAGTCACAGCCTATTCCCCCTGCTGCCGTCCGGCAAGAGATACGGAAGTATCCACTGTCACACCACCACTGACTACAGAGCAGCTTCTTTCCTCAGAGACTCCTAAACTCCTCCACCCGGAGCAGGATGTTCCTTGTCCCGCTAGTGACAGTCTCATGATCAGTAGTCTGCAGTGTTAAACGCCACCTTCTAGTATCGGTTTAGCTGGCTTGGAACCTCGACCAAGGTTGTACCAAAAAAACTACCAGGTCGTGTCCACAATTCTGCTAATGGAAAACCAAAAAAGAGCAAGTGGCATTGAGTAGAGCCCTGACAGACAGTGCAGTGGAAATGATACAGATACTTTAATTAGATCATCCAACACCCCAGCCTCACTAGTTTCTCTTTCTTTTGTGTATTTTGCCCCTGTTTGTCTGTTAGTTCTCCTGGAGAAGTGGCGTTTTATGACAGAGACGCTCCTGAAGCTGGAGAGCAGTACCGGGATGAGAATTCAAAGGACGAGACAAAGCAGGTCAACCAGCAGGAAGTCAAAGGCGTTGTTCCTCAAAACTATTACAGCGTTGGAGCACCTGCACACCAGTTAGAGGACGATCCACACAGTTATAATAGTGGTAAAGAAAGGCATGATGGCAAGGGCAGTGACGTTGACTCTCGCCATAATCAGGACGACCAGCATGATCGCATTCGTGGAAGTCGTGATCGCCTCGACGATGATCGTAGCCGTCGCAATCGTCTTGATGATGATCGTGATCGTGGCAGTCGCGATCATCTTGATGATAAACGTAACCATTACAGTGGAAGTCGTGATCGACTTGGTGACCAGGGTGATCGTTCTGGTGGCAGTCGTGATCGCCTTGACGATCAACGCGATTATTCCGTTGGTAGTCAGGACCGCCTTGACAATCGCCGTGATCGTTATGGAGGCAGTCGGGATCGCCTTGACGATCAACGCGATAATTCCGTTGGCAGTCGTGATTGTCTTGACAATCAGCGTGAACGTTACGGAGGCAGTCGTGATCGCCTTGACGAACGACATGATCGCCACGGTGGAAGCCGCGATCGCCTTGACGACCAATACGATCGTCATGGTGGAAGCCGCGATTATACTGACGATCAAAACAGAAACCGGTATTAATAACCTTGTGTTACTGATTGTTCTTTTAAAGCCCTAAAAATATTTTGCTCTTTTATTGATGCACTATTTCCTTGGCTTGTTTGATTGTGTCTGGTCACGTCATAAAGAGACACAGCTAAATTAATTTGCGCATTCTCGCAAAAAACATAAATGTAAAGGTTGGTCTCTAAAATAAGGCCTTGATTTTTTGTACTTTGAAAAAATATAGAACCAAAAGAGTTGTTCATGGGACTTCAAGAGTTGTTCGCTGGTCGTGGGTGAACGAAACGTCCTCCCTGTTAAATATTAACAAATAGCGAACTGCATGAGGAGGAGAAGAAAACCATGAGCGTTTTCTTTGAGTCAATTATTCTTCATATTAGTTTAACAGAGTCCTCGACAAAAAGAAAACATGATTCTGTGTTTAAAATTACTTTTTAAGTCTCATCATGAATACAATTATAGCGCACATATCCAGGCCACCTGTCCACTGCAGTAATGTGGGCATTGTTGTTAAAACATTGTTAATGATCACATAAAATACACATTATTTTAAATCTCTGTTTCACCTGTACTTTATGATTAAAAGCAGGCTAATGACGTTGCCTCAGCAGCACAACTAGATTAATTAATTCATTTTAAAACTTTTAACATGTTTGGAAAACCTTTTTGTAGTCTCTAGTTTATTGCATTTTTGCTTTTTTTTAAGTGCCAGTGTTTTGACTTTGTGTGTAACTTTGTGTGTAAATGATTCCCCTTGAATGTAAAAACGAAGCAAAACCAAATTGAGTTCAATAAAGAAAGTGGGTCAAATGTTGCCGTTTTTGTGTGCAGTAAAATTCCTGAAAACTTACAGCCAAGTCTGACCTGATTCAATCATGGAGCTGCCCCCCCACCCCCTCCTTCCTCCACCTCCACACCGGGCAGACCTCTCTACTCTGCCCGGTAGGCACTGCTGCTACAACCGCTGCAGGAAATTTAAATTAGATTCCATAAAAATACAAACTTTAGAAACAACACCGTTAACTCTTGTGGTTTATATAATAATAGCACAGGAGCAGTCGGTATTTCAGATAAGTGTAGTGTTTGGACTCACCTCTGCATGAAGTGGTACAGTCCCGTTAGTCGCAGCCTGTGAGTCCTGTTTACTGCTGCAGTTAGCGGACAACCGGAATGACCAACATGCGGATAAACTGCACTTTACTATAAAACGGACTGTATAATGACCTTTTACCGGCTGGCTATTTTACTGGGAGCCTCATGTAAGTCTTATTCCCTTCACTTAGATATATATTCTTCACTAAAATGTGTCATCTTTACGACGACAGCGCAACAGGTTGATCCTAAGCGTATGCTATTACTTATCCCAGGCACCGTATCTGTATCCGTAAAGTGCTGCTTTTATGCTTTATATCTTATTTAGGTGAATTCAACGAGATGAATGCGCCATTATAGAGATGTTTTGCACAATTTCTAACGATTTAATTACACTTTAGGGGTTTATGTGACGACCCTAATAATCCCTTTGGGATTTTGTAGTGGTATTAATCTGGTATTAAATATTATATATATATATATATATATATATATATATATATATATATATATATATATATATATATATATATATATATATATATATATATATAGGCCTATATATAGCATGATTGTACATTTGAACGTGTTTAACGGTACAGCTGCAAGGATTAGTCGGTTATTTGATAATACTTGATTGACTATTCTGATTAATTAATTCAGCGTAAATTTCAAGCAAAAATGTCAAACATTACCTGGTCTCAGGTTCTCAATGTGATGATTTGACGCTTTTCTTTTAAAATGTATGAATGTAAACTGCATATTGTTGAGTTTTAGACTGTTGATCAAATAAAAAAAGTTGTTATTATAAGTAAATAACCTTCTTGGGGTGTGGAAAAACAGCATTTTTCACTGTTTTTCTGACATGTTATAGACAACCCAAGTAATGAATGAATCAAGAGTAGGCCTATGATTGACAGATTATTTTAAAAAAGTATAGTTGCAGCACTATAAAAGTTCAATTCTGGACATTAAAGTTTACATCAGGTCTCACGAGGACTGCAAATATACATGTGGGCAGAACACTCCTATGAAAATTGCATTTAAATTCTTTATCAAACATGGAGACTTTATTCAGTCTTATCAGGGGGGTTTTGTTGGTCCAATGAGTCATTGTGAAGGAATGCACGAAGCAGTTAAAGCAGGAAATGTGACAGCTCTGGAGAGGAAAAGTCTGACTGTGTTCAGGAAACATGCAGCATCCCGCAGCAGAGCTCTGACCTGGGATACATTTGTGACCACACACTGTTTAAAAGGTGAGTGTAATGTTGAAATGAGGCAGGCAGGCAGAGGAGGAGACTGTGTGTAACCTGCTCATTTACCTACAGTGAGTCACACCTGATGTAAACTCCATGTAAACAACAGTTAACAGTTTGAGACTCCAACCTCCTCTCACCTCAGACTGATGGCGGTCATGGAGTAACGGTTTGGTTTAAATCTCTAGAAGTTAATTGGTCTGTTCACAGCCAGCTGGAGGAGGCCGGATACTCTCATTGGTCGGGAGTCTGTGACCTCCTCCCCCTCTCAGCTCCTCAAGTGGGACAGAGAGGGGGGGATTTTCAGCACAAACCCAACAATGGACTGGTCCATGAAAAAAAGTAACAAAGGGAAAACCAGAGCTCTCTCGTGGGAGGAATTTAGGAGTTCAGTCGCCCCTCCTCTTCTTCTCTTATCCTGTAGAAATCATCTTGCTCCATCACCACTGTCACTGTACATGGACATGTAGAGATAAAGTGTAGTTTTCTAATCAATTTTTGTTAAAACCTTAATCAGTTTTAGTAATTTGCCAAGCAGAAATGATGTTTTAATGACTTTTTCTTACTTTAAATAACATTGTAACACAGGTTTGAATGATATCAGCCCATTAAATGGCCGTTATCAGTGGTTATCTTCCTCATAGATACGGGTTAGAAGGGGCCTGCTACACCTACGAGTAGGTTCAGAGCGCGATGATCATCTATTCACGGGTTAACACACCGATACGAATACAAGAAAGCAGGACTTTCACAGGAGACCAAGTTTGTGTCCCGTGTGAATCCAAAAGTCAATTATTAGTTTTAGCGCCTAAATTTAACATAACTGAAAGTGAAACTGCAAACCTTTCATAACCTACTGGTGGGGCAGGTTGCCCCTTCTTAAGCATTAGAGTGAGGGTGAAAACAATTGATAACGGGCATTTAATGGCCTAATAAAAACTGGTGGTTGTGTCCGACAAAACATCTCGAGACGTCACCTTTTGGACTCTTTTCCACACTTTTTCAACATTTCATAGATTAATTCTGATGATTTGAAACTGATTGAAAGTGACTCTTAGTTGCAGTCCTGGATATCAGCACACTTGGGCTCATATGAGAAGGAAACTAGAAGGAAATAACGTTAGATGAATGCGATAAACAATCCTAAGGAGAGTCGGGCTGGTGAACTTGTTTTTGTTTTGATTTCCTGTCTTTCTGGGAAATGTTTGGAGGGAGTTCCTGCCCCACCCAGAACATGACTAGCAGAAAGCACCCACGAGTGTTCGACCTCTCCATCCCCTCCCTGTGTGATGACAACCCCCTGCCTCTCCACAGGCCTCCACAGCCTCCCCACACTCAGAGGAATGTAACCTTCCTGACCCTGAGCACCAGAGGAGCCCCCTTCCACACACATAATCTCTGTTCCCGTCTTGGCTCCTGTTTTAATATAACGCTGAATATCTCCCAGGTGCAGTGAATCATCCACACAGACAAAGACGAGGCACAGCTGTTTCTACTGTGAACAAGATGTCATCTGCATCCTCTTCCTGTCTTTAAACTGTTTGTTTGTTAAAATAATATAGTTAACAGTCCCACCATAGTTTGTCCACCTCCTTTACTGTATATCAGACGACATATCACCAGACACTAGAGCTGAAACTAGTATTTGATTCATTTATAGACCAGATCATTAATTGATTCATTAAGAGATTTAGTTTATAATCTGCCAACAACTGAGTCTTTAATTTATTAATTTAAGTAATTTATCAACCACAGATACCAAACATTTGCCTCTCAAATGTGAGGATATGCTTCTTTTCTCTATTTTGTATTTATACATTTATAAACAGAGTATCTTTGGGGTTTTGACTTTTGTTTGGTCATGAAATGCAATTTAAAGATGTCTTCTTCAGAAAATTATAATATTTATGTTCTGACATCATTAGAGCCGTAAACTTCTAATGGTCATACGGGGGAGATCAAATGTGTTAATAAACACATTTCTTTATCTTTGAGCAACATTTGCATGTCTCTGAACAGTCACATGACTTATCTTATTTCCATTGTCTTTCTCTCTTCTCTGGTCAGTGTGTGTGTGCGATGGTGTGCATGTCACAGTTCGGGAGAAGCAGCGGTT
Organism: Cottoperca gobio; assembly: GCF_900634415.1. Lineage (NCBI taxonomy): Eukaryota > Metazoa > Chordata > Actinopteri > Perciformes > Bovichtidae > Cottoperca > Cottoperca gobio. Next base: position 21,623,194 of record NC_041375.1, read on the forward strand.
TGCGATGCTCTTCCAGTCCGTGGTCCTCCCGTGTCAGTACCAGACGGCCTCCACCCAGCCCCCGGTGGTGCAGTGGTGGTACAAGTCCTACTGTCGAGACCGAACACGAGAATCCTTCACCCTGCCTGAGAGTCTGGGCGTCCAGGCCTCCGAGCTGGGCGCCACGTCCCACCTGGAGTGCTCCGACAGCGGCCGCACAGTTCGGGTTGTGGCCTCGGCGCAGGGGGCCTCCATGACGCTGGCTGAACACTACAAAGGCAGAGACATCGCCATCGTTAACAGTAATGTCTTCTTTTGTTATCCTAAAGTTATGAATTTATCCTGGGGTAGGCAGTTTTCTGCAGCTCTCTCTTCTCTCTAGCTTAATTACAGCGGCAACATTTGCTCTCCATCTCTAAAATGTTGATATTTACACGTCTTTTATTGCGTTTCTGTTTTATTACTCTGTTTTTCATAAGTCCGTCTTCCTTTTTTGGGAATGCAGTGTAGGCAATTGTTGCCAAAGCCGGAATAGCAACTTTTCCTGCAGGATATTCTGCCATTGTATGAGGATTTCATCAACAGGAGGGATGTGTGTGTGCATCTGCTTTAGTTGAACAGCCAATAGGAACGTCCTCTCTCTGAAATGACCTGCCATTGGCTAAAGTTTCCCGTCACAAAACAGAGCCAAGAGGAGATGCAGGAGTCTAGTTTTCGCTCAGACCACTTGAATTACAATATGCTGAAAGGTTATTATGGGATTGTTGCTCAACGATGCCCCAGACAAAAAACTGCCTCCCCCAGCTTTAATTAGAAAGAGTTGCTGCAGCTGTTTGATAACTGCGCCCACGAATCAGAGCTGACTGTGCTTTGTGTTTCCTGTTAAACCTCTTTTGTCTTTGTCTCACAATAGAGTAGGTACACACACACACACACACACACACACACACACACTCACACACACTCATGGCCTCCTGCTCTCACTCCTATTCATGTTTGACTCCTTGTAAAACCTAAAGCCTTATCAAGACAAAACAGCCGTTTTCTATCCAGATGTGTCAACGGGACAAACCACGTTCAACAACGCTCTCCTGTCGTCATTCAATACAGTAAAATAAATAAAGGTTCACTGACATGATGAATGTATCTGTGCTGTAAATTGCTTAATTGTAATTTTCTTGTTTTTATGTATTTAGTTTTGTCTTGGCTTCACAGAAACTGTGCAGATGATAAAAACACTTAGAAGCTTAAATATGCAGTATGTTAACTGCTGTCAAGCAACAGTCGAAAAGTGTATTTTAGTATTGAAGCTTATCAAGTATTGAAAGCTGTCGTGAAATATCTGATCAGATTTGTAATCTTGTTGACTTAGAAAGTAGAAAGACCCGAAAATACTAATTCAAATATATATATTTTCTGGTATTGGTACCAAATCTCATGTATCGTTCAGCGCTAGTCAGATTCAGATTCAAATTAACGATATTATCCCAGACACAATAAACAGTAAACATAAAAACATAAAATCCACAAGAGTAAAATCCAATTTGATATAAAAGTGCAAACAACCAGCAAAGAGTCCTGTTGATTAATTGCGTACAGGCTCATCCAGACTGCTAATAAAGAGGAATAAAAGAGTTCTTGTTGCGTATTGAACATTTTCTAACAAAACGCTGCCCATCATCCATACATAACTACAGACGTCAGTGGGTTCTGCACCGGAAAAATGTTTAACCAAGTAATTATAGTCAGTTTGTTGCTTTGTAAACATCCTCTCGCTTCTTACAGCACATTTCCCTTCCTTTCTCTCTGTGCAGAAGCAGACCTGCGTATTGGGGAGCTGCAGTGGGGCGACAGCGGAGTGTACTTCTGTAAAGTCGTCATTGCTGATGATCTGGAGGGGAAGAATGAGGCCCAGCTGGAGTTACTGGTGCTTGGTATGACTACACTTTATTTATTTTACCAGAGTAAAGTGAAAATTCGAGCCTGATCAGGATCAACTGGGGAAAGTGAATTTTCTCTCTGTGTTTTTAGAAATAGTCTCTTTGTTGCTCTGGAGACGTCATGATTTACAGGGTTGGCAGGTGCTTTTACTGTCCAGTGGTGGAAGAAGTACTCTTTTACTTGAGTTAAAGTAGCAATACAGTGTAAAAACACTCTTAAAGGTATAGTAGGTAGCATTGTCTGTTGCTGTTTGTAAACACACAGCATTCAAAGTTTGCCCCTCCTCCCCGGGTCAACGAGCTAGCAAGAGCGCGAGCTATAGAAAGTGAATGAATAAAGGGAGCGGCGTCACAAAGCAGAGAATTAGAGGAATAAAACTGATTATGTTCTAAAGCTCAAATAAACACGCACACACCTCTGCACAACCCTGTGGGAAGGTGGCAGATTTGAAATGATTGCAGGCGAAGCGCACACTTCATCCTGTCTGCTCGCTGTGGCTTGTCTACTGTGCGTGCATGTGTGTGTGTGTGTGCGTGTGCGTGTGTGTGTGTGTGTATGGCTCGGGCTCCAGCACACAACAGCCACTCTGCACACAGCAGAGGAGAGAAATGGAGGGAAAAGACTGAAGCACAAAAAAGACACAGAGACGTAACAATCCGTTTTCTGCCGCTTTGTATGATGCAGACGCTAAAGGGTGTCTGTGTTTCAGACACCGATGGCCGTGACAAATTGCCGGAATTTGGCGACCTGGAAATGAGAACGGGCTGCACCCATATGGGGCCCAAAGGCTCTTTGTTAGTGCCAAGAAATGTCCAGAACATGGCAAAATAATAAGAAAAGAGAAATACAGGCAGAGGGCTGCCCACAGACGGATAACAGACATTTATTTAAATGAAAATCTTCAAGATTATTACTTTAATGTTGCAGCTGGTAAAGGTGGTGCTAATTTATGTTACCTAATATAGGGTACTGCTGGGTAGCTTAACATATAATAATATATCCTAATTTGTTAGTTGGTGTAGGGTTTTGTATCAATAATCTGACTATGTTATTAAATAATATGTAAAATATTTGCTTTCAAAATGAAATACTCAGCATTGTACAGTACAGGCAAGTCATGAACAATCTTACACAATTAATGATTACATTGTGTAAAAAATAGATGAAATATGAAAAGTAAATAAGTAATAAATAAACAATAACATAATAACACTTTTGTTTGTATCAACACTACGTCAGGGTTTGTAGCCTGCAGCTTCATAAACGGGATCATATGTTCGGCTGTCATCATTAATGAATAACTAATTATAAATAATTAATGATTAATGAACAGCTAACGTTTCGGTACCAAAGGTCAGAGAAAAGAAGAACTAATGACAATAAATAATCCTTGAATCCTTAAACTCTCACGACAATTCCCCAAAATCGTTTTCTTCCTTTAACGTTGACTCACCCTGATGTCGCTTGTAGCATTAGCGTCTGCTCATTCACACAGTCCTCCTCCACTCAGCGCTAATCTGATTAAAATCACAGACGAGGTTTAAACGTGTGAGAATAACAAGACAAGCTTTGCCATGTTGCAGTCACGAAGCGCTACTAAGAAAGTGTGTAAAACCACTCTAGTGCCAGATTAGCATTTCCTAACGTTTTAAGTTCTTGCACACGACACATTTAATACGTCAAAATTGAAAGTATTTGTTCAACATTTTGGGAAACATGCTTTCTTTGCTTTCCAACGATTAGAAGATAAGATTGATATCACCTTCATAACTGTCGGTTCAATATTAATACTGACAGCAGTAGGTTAGCCTAGCTTAGTTTAGCCTAGCTTAGCCTGGAAACAGGAGCGTTCATGTTCCCCAGCTCTTTAAGGACACCTTGCAAATGGTTTTTGATATTCTCAGCAATGTTTTTCCCGAGGTCAAATGTTCAACGTGTGTTTCCCTCGGTCAATATTTTGATATCACTCACAGCTTATAGCTCATGTTATGCTTCTCAATACGCTCTCAAATTTGCAGGCAAGAGAGTTTTCTTGACTTCTGACGTTGATATTTCCACAGCGGCTTAATGGATTGTTACCATTCAAACTGCATTTGGAACATCTATCTCTCTTTGTTGTTTTAGCTGCGAAGATAGCACTTTCAAATCACTTACAATGTTAGTGTATATCATACACATGCCCTGGAAATTCCCGCAAATCCACAAATTGTTGATTTTAAACTTGTGATTTTGCACGGATGAAACAAAAGATATACAACATGTTAGCTAGCTGTTTCCCCTGCCTCCAGTCTTTATGCTAAGCTAAGCTAAGCTAACATCTCTAGCTCCATATTTACTGTACAGGCATGTCAGTGGTCTTAAAATATGGAAATAATAAGCAACTAGTTGCGATGTTTCTTCTCCCACCATCTCCCTCATCTCTGGTTTAATTTTTCTTTTGGATTGATTTTTCTTTCACATTCACTCCCTCTGCTCTCCCTTTTTTCTTGCAAAATCTTCTCATGTGCTCCTCCATTACTCATTCCTGCATCTTTCTCTGCCTCCCTCTCGGCGCTGCATAGCTCCTCGGCTCTCTCAGGTTACTCAGTGTTACTGAGCTTCATGGTATGTAGATGAGTGTGCCAGCAGGGAACCAAGATTACTTTTTTTTATCAGGTGGGAAGGGTACACTGTTTTTCCCCCCTCCACAGTAACAGTCTACTCAGCACACAGGCAGTGGGTGTTTCGTCTATCATTGCTCTCAGATCAGACGGGTCTTTACTGTAATTATAGCCCTTTGACACCTCACGATAAACACATACTAAAAACATGAACACCTGTAGTTGTGTCTCAGTCTCAGCACACCTGATCCTTTATTTTTCTGTATTTACAGTTTTCTTACTGTCTTGAGTTATTCTCTCTTTTGACCTGTTTATCTATATGAAGCACAAAAGAGATATTGTGTCACAACCTTCGTGGTCAATTGTGTGTGTGTGTGTGTGTGTGTGTGTGTGTGTGTGTGTGTGTGTGTGTGTGTGTGTGTGTGTGTGTGTGTGTGTGTGTGTTGTAACGCCACCAAAGAGGCACATGTGTGGTGTTTACCACTGCTGGCCTCCTGCTAATATTAGATTCAAAGTAACGTGCGTTTTGAACTCTGAACTCTGACTTTCAGGACTACATGACATACATAGGTTAGTATTTTTAAAAAGAATTCTATGGCATCTCATTTTATTAGCATGAACTCTGGACACCGAAATAATTCCAGTGTGATTCATTTGATAACAAGACTAAGAGCTATGAGCAATGTGATGTCACAACCACACAATATATAGAAAGTGCTGCTACAGCCTTTTTAGGGAGCGGCTCTTAAAGAGACAGGAGCTAAAGCGGAGCGTTTCAGACAGAGGCTGATTATATTCAGATACGCTTAATATGTCCCCTTGAATGGGTTCTTCCTTGGCCCGTGCTGCACCCTTCCATCAAGTTGCATGAAACCGGGCCGGTAGTTCTTCCGTAAATCGTGCTGACAGACAAACAAACATAACGTAAGTTATTATAATTCATCATCAGGGTGACATGAAGGTCTGCACAAAGTGTCATAGTAGTCCGTTTAACCAACATTTCCATCCCGAGGCGAACATGAAAGCATGTTAGATGAATATTTTGAGTTAAAAGGTTCTTTTCCTTCAGTTTCCTAATTAGTGCATGACAGTTAATCACTCTGCCGACCTTTTGACTCTTGCTTTCTGCTTCCTCTGCCGGCCTTCACCTGTGCTCTCCCTCTCTCTGCAGGCAGGACAGGTCAGCAGGACGATATCCTACCTGAGTTTGATGTGGAGATTATGCCAGGTACGGCTCCTCGCCTGCACTTTCATCTCACTGCCTGGCGTCTTCCAGCTTCTCTCATGCCTCCTCATGTTTAATTCTCACTGATCAAAACTCTCTTTCACTAACACATTTATATTCATGAACTCCTGTCGGACAATATTCGGAAAGTAGCGTCTCTAACCCAACCTGAAATTACACAGAGACAGTTTTTGAAGGTACATAAAGAAAAGTTCTTATCTTTTACCGCTGGTCATGGTTTTTAAATTCCACGGGGGGTATGTGTTGATTGGGATTTTGTGTGGATTTTGCTTTTGGGCACACCCTGAGGAAGTGTGTTGTTAGGGTCTGGATGCTTTAGAGATGTGAAGGATGAGAGTCACTCACAGCGCCCTCTGAAACTGAAGTTTATTGCCCGCTGGACTTTTAGTCTAAATATTTTAGGGATGTTGTCAACAGTCAGCAATTACCTTTGTGAGTACAATACTTTATTATCACTAGGATGATTAGAAAATAGCTGTAGTAGCTGATACAGAGCAACTTTAACTTTTGCTGTATATCTTTATTTGTGCATGTTTTATCACAATCTTTTTTGCGATTTTCACCACATAAATCTGAATTATATTGAATCTAGATGTGCTCGCAGTATACCCATACAAACATAGCCGTGCATGACCGTAAAGGATGTGAAACGCCTGACATCATATTAAGTGTGACCTCATTTGCAACCCGCACCTCCCTGTGTTGTGGTATTTACTGACCGATTCTTGTGATGTTTATCAAATTTCTTCCGGTTGTATTAAAGATCTCATCTCTTATATCCACACAAGGGAAAGGGTTTATTATATGGATGTGTGGTGCAAAAAAACTGAGAAAGAATCACATTTTAACAAGCACTCGCAGACCTTTCAGCTAACTTATTATTAAAGTCTGAACCCTACCATGCAGAACACAAGTGGAGAAGGAATAATGTGTTTGTGTCTGTATTCCAGAGTGGGCGTTTGTGGGATCTGTAGTCCTGGGCAGTGTGTTGTTCCTCTTATTGATGGGGATCTGCTGGTGCCAGTGTTGTCCTCACTCCTGCTGCTGCTACGTCCGCTGCTGCTGCTGCCCTGACACCTGCTGCTGTCCACGACACTGTGAGTAAAATAAACAGCCGCATTAGCAAACGAGAAGGGCACACAGAGTTTTAGCCATCTGATTAAAGGCTTTTTAACATTTTGCCTACCAAACAACACCTTCTTCATTACACTTGAACGTCAGAGCACTCTGGACCTTTTCCTTTGTAAAGAACTTTCTTTCATTGCTATAACTTTATATCTGCATGGAAGGTTTATTGTTTCATTGTTCTCCTATTTTTAAAGGACGTTCTCTTGCTTTTATTATTGCTGTTGATGTGTTTGCCAATTTGAACTCATTTGTATGTTTTCTGTACGTGGAATGATCTTTTTATGGCTGAGTGAAAAGACAAATGTCCCAACAAAGTGAATCTTGAATCTTGTGCAGTATACGAGGCAGGGAAGATGGCAAAGAGTGGACCTCCTCCTCAGGTTCCTGTGTATCCATACTACATTCCTGGTGTTCCTACTGTGGTTCCTCTTGCCCCTTCATCCTATGTGGAGCCAAAGATGGCCTCTATCCCCTCAGTGGAGAATAACCTGGCTGCAGGTGAGTGTTTCTAAGCTACAGAGACACACTGACTGGCCTAACCCTCATTTCATCTACCATCCCTCATCCTGGAGTCTGTCTCTAACCTACGTACCAGCTGGAGACAGAATTATCTGTCTGCCACATGCATGTTATTATTTAAATCTAGTCTTAAAGGGACAGTGCACCCCAAACATATTTTTCCTCTTACCTGTAGAGCTATTTAATCATGACCCGGTTACTCAAGATAATCCACAGACCTTGTTTTTCGGTAGAAAGAAAATAGTTCCAACATGAAACTGCTCACAACAAAGTCATTTTCTGCTTCTTTTGTTGGTGCTTTGATCACAACAAGCCAAAAGTCATCTAGTTGCATTATATTGGAGAGAAGGCTGACATCTCTACGGCCGATATCTCCAACACTTCAACTCAAACCTAAACAATCTAAATTGATAAATAGCAATAAAAGGTGAGAGGAAAAATATGCATTTTTGACACTAACGTGTATCTGTGTTTGTCCCTGCATGGTTATATCCCTCTGTGTGTGTGTATGTGTGTGTGTTTGTCCACATCCGCAGCGCGCAGTGGTTATCGACTGAAAGCCAGTCCACACCAGGACTCAATGAAAGTTCTGTACTACGTAGAGAAGGAGCTGGCTCAGTTTCCCTCTGCCAAGATGGCTGCACTCAAACGTAAGCCTGCACAGATTAGACCAGCGTCCGTCATCTGTGTGGCTGGGTGACAGTGGTTAGGTGTTTGTGCTTTATGTGCATGGTTTGTGTGAATTACCTGCTTTTAATCTGATACTTACATCCTTACATTCATTTCATAACATCCAACTGTCTTTACTTAGATGAGTAAAGGACGTTTGTGCTCATTGAATCGGTCTTGTACACCAAATACAGTATATAAACATTAAACACTAGTCTGTGACTTTATATAGTACCCATGTGACATACCGTCATATCGCCAAGCCACAGTTTATTATGTTGAGTATCAGGACATTCAGAGTGTAGTTATCGTGATTATACCACGGTCACTTATAGAAGAGAACTTTTTTAGGTTTGTTAACCCAGTGAGAGTTAATTGAAATTATTTGTCTTGTACACAATTAAAGGATAAAGTTTGGGATGTTTGTTAGCGTCAACAGATACCATGAAAACACCAAATCATAAGTCCGTCTTACTACACTCAGTATTAGAGAAGCTACTTTGAAATAATAGCATTGCAAGCTACCAATTACTGCACACTGGGAGAAGTACAGCAAAGCTTCCCGAGGGAGGAATCTAGTTTGGTTAAATAAGCTACTTAAAAAAGTAGTTCCAACTACTTTGTAAATAAAGATCAAACTGTCAATGAACATGTGATATGAAATTATAACAAAATATAATACAAAAAAGTCACATGCCAGCAAAAAATGCCACTGAACTGAGTTTATTAAAAATGACAGGAGGACCTAAATTGTTTGTGACAGTAGTTTGAGGTGGCACTTATACAACTATAATCAGCGCTCATGATGATATAGTCATAACCACCTCCGACTAGAAAGTAGGTGATGTGCAGTGTTTATGCTCTTACCCCAAACACATACGCAGCACTTCCAGCACATCTTACTCTGTAGTTCAGTGTGTTCAAAGAACGTACCTGAAAAACGTTTTCCAAATTAATTTTCAATGGTGGACGAAGTAAAAGTAGAAATATAACATGCTAAAATACTCCATTACAAGATGTATACAGTATATCTGAATTAAAGGTGGAAGAGTTGTGTAGTTTACGTTCCATCATGGTGGAGTTTATGATGAAAACGGCAAATGTCTTGTCCCAACAGCCGGCAGCCTCTCGGAGCTGAGCTCTCTTCACGATGGAGGGAACGCAGACTTCAGACACACTTATCAGACGGTGCAGATGAAGGCGCTCCCGCCCATCGCAGACCTGGACGACCAGTCAGTGCTGAGAGCAGCTCCGCACACACGCAGGCACAGACGGGACAGAGGGAACCACTCAGACGACGAGCTCGACAGAAGGTATAATTACAGAGTTAGTTCGTCCATGTGTTAATGTGTGGAGAGGGAAATGTTACCATGAGTTCTTCTATGTGTTGAAACGGGGCAGGGGGGAGAAGAGTTTAGGAACATTTCCAATGATTTTATTGGTTGAGCTTTTTGGTAAACCCACTTGTGCGTCTGCCCCCCTGGCCTTCACCTACAAAATGTCACTCAAAGACATATGTACCAACCAGGAAGAGATTAAAATGACCAGAAAGAAACATTAAATGACTGCAAAGAGACACAGAAAAGCAAAAGAGGCTTAACAACTATAAATCTGTGTGTGCTCACATGCAGCCTTTTGCATGTCTGTGCTCAGGGGCCCGTTTGATTTGATATGTTACGCAATACTTTGCGCTTGCGTTGTGTAAATGTAAAGTGTCTGAATAATCTTCAAAACTTTAAAATAATTATTTATTTATTTATTATATAAACTATATATGTCCCGGTGTGCTCGTCCTTGCTGTAGGTGGAACCCCCGCTCAGAGCACCTGCAGAGGAAGACGTTGAGCAGAAGAGGACGCACCGGCTCCCTGGACGAGCTGGAGGATTTTGCCCAGTCTTACGGCTCCCGCGGTCGTCGGGCTGAGCCTCCCGACCGGGGCTACGAGCGCGATAACAGCCCTCCCAGGCGTTTCTACAGGGATGAAGATGATGGCTGGGGCCGCCGCAGCCCCTCGCCTTTACCTCAGAAGAGAAGGGACACATGGGACAGTGACCGCCCCTGTCGACCGCCACAAAGCAAAGGATACGACGACGCCTTCCTCAGCAGCGTGCTGGACAGCAAGGCGAGGGGGCGGGGAGGGGACAGAGGTGCTTATAGACCGGACGAGGACAGTGACACTCCCTCTAAAGGAAGCTCCAGAGGGAAGGGCAGCGATAGTTACTACAGCCGCTCGCCCAGTAACCGTCCAGAGGAGGAGGACCCTCTGCCTCCCTACTCTGAGCGGGAGGCGGAGCGGTACCGCAGGGCTGACCCAAACTCAAACCGGTACCGCACTGTAGAGCCTCCCAGAGCAGAGAGATACAGGACCAGTGAACCTGCCATGAGGCCTTTCTGTTACACCCGCCCCCCCCAGGGCACGTCGCACACACTGCAACAGGGGGGCCGGGAGGAGAAGGACAGAAGCCGAAACCTGGTGAGTTACTTGTAGCAGGAACAAGGACTTCCTTCCTCTTCAGCTCTTCAGGAAAGAGCCTCTGAGTTTGCTTATTCTATATTTTTCTTATTGTCAACACATCCAATGAAAAAGTCCAAAAACAAATTAAACTTCACCCCCAAGAACATTGGTATGTCAACGACTTGATACCTTGAATTCTTGAACAAAATGCAAATACAGCTCGTGCAGTACAATCCAAGTCTCATTCAACCAGTCGTTTGCTCACTACTTCACAAACATTGCATGCATTTGTGCTAAAACCGTACTATTTAAAACACTTAGTGCCCCTGTGCAAGAAGCATGAGACTGATTATGCGGAAGTGTAAGACCTGTTCACAGATCATGTAAGTTTTGGTTTTTGTTAGTTTTCCAATTACGCAAAAAAACCATGTCAATACCAAGTTAGAGTCTGACAGAAACTAGAACTAAAACTTGACTTTTATTATTTATTTATTACTACATAAAGACCTACATGGCCTGGGGTTGGCGGCCAAATATGTATTAATCCGCAGCTGAAAATAGTCCCCAACAAACGCACTTTTTACTCACCACCTGTGTTTTAGGAGATTAATGAGCCTTTTCTTATTAAACTATGAGATGTCTTAAGGGTTCAAGACTTTGACCATGTTATGGGATGTGTTGACAATAAGCATAAAATAGAATAACCTTTTTTTTTTTACAGTATTATGTACATAATCTTATTGTCTCTTATTGTGCAATGTACATACAGGATTCATGGTCTTAACATTACCATTTTGGTTCTGACATTATTTGATCTACTGTAGCTGTAACAGCTTTTGCATATATTTACAAAACCAATGCAAATTGTATTTAACTCAGATACGTACAGTTTAATCCGGTCATGCTTGCAACCTTCACAGTGTTACAAATGCTTACTAACGTGCTTTCTAAATATCTAAAAGTCTTTGCTACTAACTCAGCTTGAGCTGCATGATCAGGCTGGACTAACCTCGCATGTGCGTGAATGCAAAGTCTCTAACGTGTGGCTCTCGGTGTATTTCTTTAACAGAGCACTGCGCCGAGCAGAGACACTCTCATAGTGTGACGAGCCTCGACCCGCACAGCAGGGCCAATCCGTTCGTTTTAAACCGTCCTGTTGCAGGAGAAGCCACATGACGTCGGGCTCGTCTCACTGAAAATAACTGCACTGAACAAAACAGCAGTAGTGGATGGAAAATGCTGAGAACTCAATGTGCACAACGTGCAGTCTGCTAGTACAGGACGTTTTTACTCATGTGCATGAATTATATCTGCGTATTTCTGCATGTGTAGACTACAAATGACGTGTGCATCAGTTTTATTTGTCGAGTGACTGGATTTACTGCAACAAGTGTCGAGATGTTTTTGTTTTTGTTATTATTATCTGCCAATGTTTTATCTGCAGGAATAAACCTTCAGACTTCAGTACACTGCAACTCAGGTTCACTTTCTTGTGTGTTTGTCTGTTGTTGATATTGTACTGTATGTAAGTGCTGTACCTTGAATCTGTTCTGCAGATTTTAATTGCACTGTTTGAATACTTTTTCAATAAAGAAAACAAAAAAGAAGTCTCCGCTGTCTAGATGAATGTTTGGCCGAGAGAGAAGATGCATACAGCTCGGGCTATTTATCATTCAATCTATAAAATGTCAAGAGAAAAGTAAGAAATGCTATGTTCGGTGTTTTTATACACCAAAAACTGTTTTTCTATCTTTTTTCTTTTAAACATGAAGATTTATTTTATTTTGCTGCCTTAATAAAAGATGTTAAGGAGTTCTCTATAAATAAAGGTTATTAATATTCAATTATTATTATTACAAAGCCCATAAATCTGATAATGTGTCCAAACACATCTGTACTTCATGTTGCAGACTTCTGTGGGGCTCAAGTATCAACTCAGAGTTTGATGTGTCCATGTAATTTAAGTCTAAACAGGAACTATACTACATAAATTCAGTTTTATTTATCTTCCACTGATGACACAAACTGCTCTTCATTCTTGTATTTATTTGCATTTTAATAGCATTGACAAAGTGTTGATGTAAAATACTTATTGTCCGTTACAGAATCTCTTGTTTGAGGTATTGTGTTAAACAATGTGTGTGGTAAGTTGGATAAAGCCTGTTTTTTTTTTATCGTAGCTTATCAAATACACACAACTAAATAAACACTAGAGCTTTACTGACAACCTCCACTCACAGAACTTCACACAATCTGCTCACCTTATCGTGTGAAGCATGTGTGCAGCTTCAAAATGTTTATATAAAGTATTAAATGTCACATCTTTATCTCCAAACATTTACACAAGAACTGCTCTTTTTGTCTCTTTGAGGTCGTCTTAGGTCTCTTTACAACTACCTTTAATCTTCTGACTCTGGGGGGGGAGGGCATCAGACACGTTACTGCTGTTTATTTACTGCAATATTCGACAAAATGTTGATACAAACAAAACAGAAAGAACACGTAATGTTTTAAAGCCTGCAGATTGCAGTCTGAATGTTTTGTACACACTGGATACCAGGACACAGAAGATGAAGGATACTGCATGTCCTCTGCAGATACTGACAAGGGAGGAATTTAGAAACTGTCTCGAGGTTGAGAGTGGACACAGATGTGATGGCAAAGCTTTTCATCCACGCAGCATTTTTTCTCAGGATCACAAGCACACTTCAGTGAGCTGAGAGCAGCCCTTGAGTTCAGCTCAGGCGGGCTTGTTTTGTGTCAACAGTAAAGCTCGCCGGGGTCTACTTCCTGGATAAGAGAAGCAAACATCATCGCACAAAGAGCGCCCAACACTCATCCCGAGAGTGAACTTTATACTCTGGGTGTTTGCCACAAACGAATAAATAATCAGGCGAGCTGATCTGCTTCTTCTTCATTCAGTGTATTCAGATTATGCAGGCTTCATTCAGCTGGGGTTTTCTTCTCACACCGAGGACAAGAACGCTGTAACATGGATGTTAACATTTACATAAAGAATCTATTCATCTGCCAACATTTGAATACACTTATCAGGAGGCATTAAACTAACCAAAACAAAGCAGAGAACTCATTAATACATTTATTATGTGCTCATTAAGCCGTCTGTAAAATAAAATGTATTGCTCTTCAACAGCAGAGAGGTGAAGGAAAATGACTTTGAGAGGATTTTAAAAGATCTTAAGTCTAGTGTACTATATTGAGTTTAAGAGTTTATTGAGAAAAGTGAATAAATAATAAACAAGACAGGGAATTAGAATACAAACATGAAGGATAGAGCAGGGGGGAACGATGCTGCAGAACAATAAAGGTGCCATTATACTGAAGCAATATAACAAACAACAAAAAGAGAAGCAATCAGGTAAACATGGCAGGGTTTGGCTCCTCTTTTCATTTCCTCCATGTTGCACCTGTCAGAGAGGGCGGGGTCATGATGTCACCTGAAGCCGGAGGGGGGAGGGGGATGGTCCGTGTCTCTCTGTCTGGGAAAGTTGTTCCTCTCTGCGGCTGTAAACACTCGTCTTTCACAGCCTGCCTCGCAAACATGGCGTCTTCAGCGTGAAGAAGAGTTACTATGCGGAGCAACGTTTTCCTCCAAACATTCAGGATTGCTGGCGGACTTTGAGTCGCCTACTGAAGGATAGGAGTGAAGCTTCCGCGGAGGGATACAGAGCAGCGAGATGGGAAATATGATACTGATGGCGCTTCTGCTGGCTCACCTGCCAACAGGTGAGGCTTCAACATTAACACATTATGGTCGAACATGTAGTAGCTTCTGTGTTTTTTCTTCTGGGTGTATAGCAATTTAAAGTGAAGCCACTTAAGCGAACAGTCGAAACTAGCAGTGATGTGTCACAGTTAATTATCAACAGGTGGACAAGGCCGTCTGCTGTCACGTGACTTCTTTACATGTTGTGCAAAATGCACCAAACAGCTTCGTTTTACACAATAAGATTAAAATGCACCAACACGTCCTAGAAAAACACATTTTGAGGACATCAGAGTAGCAAACAGATTACTTTCATTATCGCTTAATTAATATAAAATATAAAATGTCAAAAGTTTTCTTGTTGCAGCCTCTCAATGTGCCCTTTACCTGCTCTGTATACAAAGACCTGCACCTACAATTATTTTGATTATTAATTCATCTGCAGATTATTTTATTAATAATATCCATCACAATTCTCAAGAGTCCAGACTGATGTCATTAAATGTTTAGAGCTTTTAATTGTTGATCAATTTAGTTAATAGCAGATACATTTCTGTTTATTGACTAATCATTGCAGCTCTATAATTAAATATATTTAGGTTTTGGACTGTTGAAGCAATTTGATCACTTTAGTTCCTTTTTACTTTTACATTTTATAGACTAAGCTTTAAGAGATTAATAATACATTGGATAATTAATAAGGAATTTAGTTGTAACTTTAATCTGCTGAATCCTTTGTTGATTAATCAACTCCTCAAATGTTCCCAGAGCCCAAAGTGACATCTTTCAAATTTCACTTCTGTAGGAACAATTACAAACCCGGCTTGTTTTCTCTTTCTGAACACGATTGACAGCTGTTATTACTATACACGTATAGTACAATACGTTCACGTTTAAAGACCAGTCTGGTCAGATTCTTATCAATCCAGCTTTGAAGTGCAAAGACAACAAAAACACACACACACTTCTTTTCTGTTGAAGTTGCATTGATCTGAATATTGTGTCACGTGTGCTATTATTTCACATTTTATCTTTGTTGTCAGAGCTGCTGTCCATCCAGGTGATCGTTCCAGAGACGGAGAGGAGTACGACTCTGTTCGCCTCCGTGATCATTCGCTGTGACTATTCGACTTCAGCGAACCCTCAGGATGTCCTGGTCACCTGGAGGTACAAGTCCTTCTGTAAAGACCCGGTGCTGGACTACTACTCCACAGGTGAGGCTGCAGGGCGCAGGACACGCTGGTTTTAATGTGCGATAATATAGCTCAACCAAACCGTTAAAACAGAGTGGTGGACTGTACATTAAAAATGTTCGACTGATCTGGAAGAAAAAGAATATACAATAAATTGAACATATTTCATCGTGTTTCCCTCGCACCCTGCAGCCTATCAGGCCTCTCTGCAGCTGGGTCAGGACCCCGCCAATGACTGCCCGGACCGCCAGCGCACAGTGCGCACAGTGATCCAGAAGAGGGGCATTAATGAGCCCATGCTGGGTGCAGACTACAGGGAACGCAAGATTACCATTCAAAACAGTAAGTTTCCCATTAAAATGTTGATGCTCTGCCGTTCAAAAGAAGTGTGAGACTCCACACACTTTAAATACCTTCAACGGGTTCGTGAGGTGCAGTGATCCAGTTCAGAACAATTTAAATCTAAATAGTGTTATTTTTAATGTCTGTCTACAGAGGCTGACCTGGTCATCAATGAGGTGATGTGGTGGGATAACGGCGTGTACTTCTGCTCCATCGACGCTGCCGGTGACACGTCGGGCGACTCGGACCGGGAAGTCAAACTCATCGTGTACCGTGAGTTTCCTCAGTTGAGGTTGTGGAGCTCGAGGTCACATAGAGCCTGAAAATACTTTCTTAAATTGAAATATCACTTCTCGCCTGCTCCAGACTGGCTGACCGTCCTGTTGATCATCCTCGGTGCGCTCCTGCTCCTGATGCTCCTCTGCATATGTTGCTGTCAGTGCTGCCCGCAGAAGTGCTGCTGCTACGTCCGCTGCCCGTGTTGTCCACAGACGTGCTGCTGCCCGGAGAAAGGTACCAGACATCTGTTTGTTTTACTCCCAGCGGACACTTCAGTACTCAGGGAGTCTGCTACGTTAACGTTTGACAATCCTTAGAAGGTTGTTGTTGTTTTCAAAGATTTCAATATGTCTGAAAATACACAACCCATTTAATTTACACGTGGATGATGGTCTGTTACCCATGAATCCTCGTGCAATCACGTGAGCTAGCTAACGTGGGCTAATTCGCTATAAAACACCTTTTAATAACGGCAAATTACATGCATAATAATAACAGCTTTTATTGTATAAATCATAAAAAGGTATGTTTTATAAATAGCACTTTAGGGTTAGGGTTCAGTTCTATATATGAAGGTTACATACTTACTTACTTTATGCAGCAATGCAAGTTTGTCTTTTGCAGATTCTGTATTTGTTCGAGCGTATATGTAAAGTCAACACCGAGTCACTCTCACCTTTGACCTCCTGTTCGCTCGGCTGTGGTTTCAGCTGTGATGCAGCACAGGATGATCCGAGACGCTCAGAAGGCCATGGCTCCTTGGATGAACGGTCAACCCATTTACGCTCCTATTAGCTCCAACCCCTCCTCCCAGGGCGTTCCCATACTGTACTCGGGTGAGTACACAAAAGACTTCCCTTTTAATGCTTTGTTGCATCATTCTGGTCCAGACTGAAGGTTGTATGTTTGGTTAAGTGGGAGAACACAATGTGAACTTTTATGTCTATATTTTATACATTTCATATCTTTTGATAATTATATTAAGCAATAACACATTATGATGAAATACATTTGTGTGCTTTCAATAATAGAACAGTTTAAATGATGTGTAAAGCTTGTTATAGTCTCTCTCTCACGGTCACTTTTGTTTCAGGCTCGTACTCGGACTACCCCACCAAGCAAAACTTTGCCATGGCTCCCATGCAGCTGTCGCCCATGGACCTGCAGCATCAGCACCCTCCTCCTCCACACCATGTGAACAGCAGTGTGCGAGGCATCAACCATGGCTCCGGCCAGGTGTTGGATTACCTGGAGAACCAGATG
Source organism: Cottoperca gobio (assembly GCF_900634415.1). NCBI lineage: Eukaryota > Metazoa > Chordata > Actinopteri > Perciformes > Bovichtidae > Cottoperca > Cottoperca gobio. The sequence goes on from NC_041375.1 coordinate 21,640,535, forward strand.
AGGGGGCTGGACGTGAGAGTACCTCAAATGGCTCCATACGCTCACCAGAACATGCTCCCGTTACAGCCTCAGCTCCAGCCTCAGCCGGCTCCTCAAGTTGTTCCCTACACTCCGGGGCCCCCGAGTATGTTGTCAGCCCTGGGTGATATGGGGGTGAGAGGGGTGGAGAGAAGGGTCATCACCCTGCCTCCTATAATCCAGCGTGTCCCCAGCTTTTCCTCGCACAGGGCGCCTGGAGGTGGAGACGGCTTCAGAGGAGGTCCCAGAATATCCAGCCAGTCCAGCGGGAGCACAAACCGCTCTGGAGGAGGTCTCCCCCGCGACAGTCGGGGCTACAGAGACGTCTCTCCTCCCAGACGGGGGATCCTGCGCGATAACATCGACGACTCGGAATGGGAGAACAGGCGAGCAAGAGCGCCACACAGGGGTTCGAGGAATGGGAGAGGAGGCTCGGCCGGGAGGAGAGGAGGTGCATCCAGACCGCGTCCTCGCAGTCGTGACGACTTGATGGATGAGCTGCACAGCAGAGCAGCTCGGAGGCAGAGGAGCTACTCGCCTCCTCTGCGTCGCCAAGGATCCTGGAGCTCAGATGAGGAGGACAGCAGGGGAAGGAAAGGAGGGAACGATTGGCCAGAGAAGCCCCCCAGCTACTCCTCCATTGAGAACCAGCCTGGACGCGGTAACGGCCGGAGGAACTACGACCGTCTTTCTGTAAGAGCCAAATTCTGATGAACCAATGCTCTGATGAGTTCATCTCTTCGTTTCATTGCTTTCTGTTTGTCATTTTACTCTTCACTTCTTTCCTTCAACACTTGCAGCCACGTCAGTCACTTAGTCCAGAGTAGAGCTGAGCAATAACTCAATATGATAAATATTTGCCTTTCAAAGGAACCCTATCGTGATGAAATCCTATATCGAGATCTCATGATGCACAATTATCTCGTCTGAATTGATTAATAACCACAAAATCTGATTATAGAAATATCTTGAGGAAATAGATTTTAAAGATCAATGTGATGAACAAACTGGACTTTAATTAAATCAAACTATTGTCTTAATCTGATTATTCTGTATTTCTGTGCCTGCATGTAAACAGTCAGTTTATAGCTAGACATTTCTTCTCTTTAATTTCACTTTCACTAAAACTTGTTTGTTTTGCACTAAAGTTCATAATTAAATGAGAAACTAGTCATTACTTTTCAATTACATATTTAATTCACAGAGGAGTATACAACAATAGGCTTTTACCAAGTGGTTATTTAGGATTGAAGTACCAGAAAACATGCTATAATGTGAAATGACCGATATCGTCATAGAAGATTTTGGCCGTATTTAGTGCTAATATGCAAATGTGAGCATGTTAACGCGCTAAACTAAGATGGTGCACAGAAATACCTGCTAAACATCAGCATGCTAGCATTTATCTCAAAACACCACTGCATTTAAAATGTTAGTACTGTCATCAAATGTACTTAAAGTATCAAAGTACTCATTATGCAGAATGTGTTCTAGAATATATTATTCTGTCACTAACATGTGAGAGCATTTTGTCTTTGTAGTTCCTCAATGTGGGGCGAATTTTAGATGCTTGATATACGACTGGGTCGATTAATAAGATGATACTGCAGCTTTATACATACGCATATAATATGTTCTCTTTTTGTAAAAAGTACAATATTTCAGTCCGCTTTGCTCCATGTTGTCTGTCTGTCTGTCTGTCTGTCTGTCTGTCTATCATCTATCTGTCTGTCTGTCTGTCTGTCTGTCTGTCTGTCTATCATCTATCTGTCTGTCTGTCATCTCTCTGTCTGTCTGTCTGTCTGTCTGTCTGTCTGTCATCTGTCTGTCTGTCTGTCATCTGTCTGTCTGTCTATCATCTATCTGTCTGTCTGTCTGTGTCTCTGTCTGTCTGTCTATCATCTATCTGTCTATCATCTATCTGTCTGTCTGTCTGTCTGTCTGTCATCTGTCTGTCTGTCTGTCTGTCTGTCTCTCATCTATCTGTCTATATGTATGTCTGTCTGTCTGTCTATCATCTATCTGTCTGTCTGTCTGTCTATCATCTATCTGTCTGTCTGTCTGTCTATCATCTATCGGTCTGTCTGTCTGTCTATCATCTATCGGTCTGTCTGTCTGTCTGTTTATCATCTGTCTGTCTGTCTCTCTCATCTCTCATCACCTGTCTCAATAACAAGTCAAATGGTCAAAACAAATGTAGATGTCGGAGTGTAAAGTATCACATCACTGGTATTGAATCATCTCCGTCTTTAACTCCACCTCTGTCACTTTTCTCTTTTAGGATAGAAGTTCCCGTAGCGGCACCAGCGTAGTAATCTGAAGCATTTCTATCTTTTATTTTTTATTACTTTTTACCTGAATGTTTCCAGAACGGTGAAAATGAAGACGAACAGTAGGTACCTTGGTATAACTGTTGTTGTAAACTGTGATGGGGAGTCCTGTAAATGTGCTGCATGGATAAAGTTTTACTGCGTGTAATTTGGTTAAACATGGCAGATAATGCAGTTCTAAGTGTGTGTGACTGTCGACTGTGTCGCTGTCTTTTGGTGTAAATGTTTTTGTTTTTTTAATAATTTCTTATTTTTGCATAATTCCTTGTCCTATTTAAAGTGTATTTTTTACCTTTCATCCATAATAACATTATAAGACGGCAATAAAAAGTACGTTGTGTGTCCATTTGTAGAAAGATGGACTCAATTCAAAAAGTCCTTTAACTAACAACCCCGACCTATAATTGTTAATGTCAATAATGTTTTGTTACAAACATGAATAGAGTTGTATTACGCTTAAATGTGTATGTTTTAAATAAACCTTTTTAGATACAGCTAGTGTGAAGTCGATCATTTATGTACTTTAGCCCAATTGGAGCTCATGACGACAAATGCGCATTGTCTACTATGCTGATACAATGATTGTTTCAATGCCTTATTTATATTATATTTACACAATATGGCAACAGTCTTTACACTTTATGTGCAATCAAATGAAGCCAAAACGTATATAAATGGTATTTTGATGCTTTTTGGTGAACACTTTTCAGTTCTGAGAAGAGAAAAAATGGTTTTGAAAGCTAACTTTAATTTTTCTAAGTGTTGTGAAGTTTCTACAGTTTCAGAAAATGTGTTTAAATGATTGTGGAAAACGGTGTTAGGATGATTTTCTGACAGCAGGGGGAACTAGAGGCTTTTAACATGATCTGCAGACTGAATTGAGTTCACTTGTGTTGGTGCATGACTAGGTTTTAAGAAAAATCTCTTTTTTGTTCCGCATCTGTGTCTTCTATAAAACAGAATTAAGCCATGAAATGTAAACAGTTGTATTAATGCAGTGATCACCTAATACCAAACACGCAAGTTATAAAACACTGTGAGCTCTTAAAGAGAGTTATGTTGCATTTTGAGTGCAGATGTTGAGGCTGGAGATGGAGCCTGTGTTTACTGTATGGTGTGGGGGGGTTGGGCCTTCCTATAAGCCCGCCATGCTGCGGTCTGATTGGAGGCTCCAGAGGGGAAGTGAGACAGTCAATGTCAAAGGATCCTGGATCAGCTGTTACCTGTCGATCCTCCACAACATCCCCTGATAACAGATCGTTAAGCCGAGCATCGGGTAAAGAAGCGCCTCATATGAAGATTGAAGTCAGAGGAAAAGCAGCTTCACACCGTTTTCAGGTGAGGCTAACTAAATATTAGCTGCCCGCTAGCTAGCTTTAGCAGCTACGCAGATAGTTCCATAAAGAAAACACTAAATTATGACAAAAGAAGCGGAAAGATAACAAAAGCTAGCTCAGCAAAGGCAACCACAAATACCAGGATGTTAACATTAACACACTAAACACATCGGCTAAATTATTTCTAAATTATCATTTTATTTATAGTATTTATTTGGACTTAAATGAAAGGCAGCGCTGACCGTGCAACGTGATTATCACTGTGGCGCCGCTTCACTGCTCACACTTGAAGCAGGTAGTTTACAGGAGGAACTTGTATTATGCACCGTATGTGTGGCCTTCTAGGTCGTGCGTCCCTTTTCTGAACTAGAAGGTGACTTGTATTGTACCACTAGCAGGATTTCACTGAGCTTCATTGTATGTGTTGTGCCCCCCCGCAGGCAGCATGAACTCCCTCCCAGGAAGAGCCGCTATGTCTCTGTGCAGACGCACGGCAGCAGCGGGCGGGATGAGGGTCTTTGTCGGCTCCCCGGGTCACACCGGTGCGGGCTTGTCGGCCTCTCTGCAGGCTGTACGAGTCTGCCACTCCGACGCGAGCCGTAAGGGCAGCGTTAGCACCAAGAAGCGGGGCTACGACATTACCAGAAACCCTCACCTCAACAAGGTGAGCTCGGGGATGTGTCCGGGACATCAATCACCCTTCTTCTTCTTCTTCTTCTTCATGTGACAAATATCTGCAAACATTTCCCCAGTTTTCATTGTATTCTTCATTGACATGACACAATGTGAAGGTGAGGGTGTGAGCTCTGCTATATACTCACATATACATCACATATTACACAAATATGTTTTAATGAATCAAATAATCAATAGTATTTTGGTCTATAGGAGAAAATGCCCCTCTCAAGTCCAAAAAGATTAACTTTCTATTCCCATATAACAAAGAAAATTACAAAATTCTCTTATTTGAGAGCCTGGAATCAGATTATCAGAATATACTGTATAAACAGAGAATAACATCCAAGTATTACCACAAGGTCAGTGCCACATGAAAGCCATAGCTCCTATCTGAGGGAGATGGTTGAGTGGTTAAACACCAACATCTGGAGCTAGGAGTGGTTTCCCTGTCAACTTATGTTTCTGTCCTCCTCTACATCTGTAGCAATAAAACATACAAATATATCGCTTTTTAAGATAATCGTAACCTATTTCGTCTCCTCTGAAATATGTTACTCTCAGAGTGATGATAGAACTTGCATAAGCACAGAATAATGTCAGTGTGTGGAAGTACTAGTATCTCTACAGACACTGGCTCTTTAGCTGAGTTTATTGCTTTGATACGACGTCGGTCGCAGTTCCTGACGCCCAGTCAGCTTTTCCACGCTGACTCACAGGTCAATTCAAGCGGAAACAGTCAGCAAGTTGAGCCTCACTCAGATGAAGAAGAAGAAAGTCTTTCTCAATAAAAAGTAAATGTTAGTTCATGTCAGCGATGTGCTTAAACTATGATTAGATACTTGAATATTATAACACTTTGCTGTTTAGTTAGTAATGTAGTAACTGCTTGCTCATTTGAAACGTCCCTTCCTTAACATTCACACAGAAACAAGTTTGGGAACCACTGAACTAACCCATTAGGCGACTAACTGTTTCAGCTCTTCTGGTTATATATTAACTGTATTTGTTGGAGGGCCATATTGACCCCATTCACTAACCTTTCTCTCAAACGGATTGCAGTGACCTCTCAAATGTCAAACACAATCCGCTCATAACCATATAAATGCAACACGTGTGATTATATGTGGTACTATTATGTTGTAACTTTAGAGTAATCCATGATAAGGTTTGGATTGGAGCCATCACTAAGGTTAAGCAGGTTACTCTTCTCCCTCGCACCTTTAGCTTCACTCTCTCCTTGTATGTTGACA
>NC_041375.1:21651147-21681147 GCF_900634415.1 Cottoperca gobio
CAGGAATCGATACTGCACCTTCAACGACGACATCCAGGGTACGTCAACGGTCGAGGCCTCCGTCAGGCAGCCGATGCCAAAACTTAAATGCTGCTGGAGCAGACTGAAATGGAGAAATTCAATCTGGGACTGAAGAACATCAGCAAGATCACCTTATTTATTTATTCCTGGCTTTGTCTACGTTTGTTGCACTTTTTAAGAAAGTTGCAATGTAGTAAAACCCAGCTCTACACTCCCCCCGCTGGAGCTCTCTGGTAAAGACTCCTACTCCGACTACTGCTGGTGTTGGGACAAGATATCTTATTTACTACTTTATCTTCTTAAATGACCTGTATGGTTCATGATGCTGTTTGTGCACATATCTTTCAGTCATTTTTCAGATGGGATCTAAATCAGTGGTTCCCAAAATAGGGGTCGAGGCCCTCACAAGGGGCTTTAAGATAAATGTAAAGCCTCCTGAGATCATTAATTCTAATAGCGTATTGGGGACATTGTTAAAAAAATAATAATCACGGAGCAGGGATGGTGGTAGTATTTTTTAACCCTTAATTTGAGAGAGGAATAAAATGCATATTAAAGTCACAAATTTCAGAATTCTTTTTTATTTCAGATTCATGACTTTCTTGTTAATTTACGACTTTAATCTCGGACGTTCTGTTTTTATTTCCGTACTAATACCCCCGTCCCCTGGTGGGAGAGGGAAGAAAGGTTCAACCTCATATACAGCGAATTACAGTTTTAGGTTAAAAGTGCTAATTTCAGTGAATGATCACAAATGTTTTCTTTTTTCTTTCAGGCACGGCCTCGGTAGCTGTTGCCGGGATCTTAGCTGCTCTGAAGATCACCAAGAACACACTCTTGGACCACACCGTGGTTTTCCAGGGGGCGGGCGAGGTGAGAAGAGTTCTGTCTGTAATCCCTCAGAGATGAGACTCGGATGACACATTTAAAACAAGACGAGGTCATTGGAGAGTTACCCTCTTTTCTTCCCCGCAGGCTGCTCTGGGTATCGCTCACCTGCTCATGATGGCGATGGCCAAAGAGGGAGTAAGCAGAGAAGAAGCTGCCAAGAGGATCTGGATGGTGGACTCAAAAGGTCTCATCGTAAAGGTAACGTGAGCGCCGGTCACTCGCTCAGTCTTTTCTAGATGTCCACTTTGTGTAAATCACCAAACGTCATTTTACTCAAATTGTAGGGAAGAGGAAATCTGAACCACGAGAAGTTGGAGTTTGCTCACGATCACCCGCACATACAGACCCTGGAGGAGGTGGTGCACACCGTCAAACCCACCGCCATCGTAGGTGAGTCTACCTGGAAGGTCACGTGGTGGTTTTTAACCGTGTTGAATTTGAAACCCTTTTATAACTAATATTGTTTGCTTCATCCATCATTCCTGATCAGTTGTGGAAAAACAGAGAAAGCTTTTAAAGGTGACGTTTTTGTCCTTCCAGCTTCGCTCGGCACAATAACAACTTGGTGATTTGATCCAAATCGACTAATTCCCTCGAAGTTTCCCAAATATTTTAGGTGTGACTGTTCATGAGTCTAAATGGAAACTGCATGTTTGATGGACTGGAAGATATTCTCTGACTTTTTAATCAAAGCTGTTACATGACGGCGTTGTTTGAACGTCGTCTGTGTTTTAAGATTAAAGAAGAAATGATTAGAAGTAGAAATTGACAAATTGGAGATTTTTCTTGACAATAATTGATCCATGAATGAATCCAACAAATGTGACCTTTTAGTTCTCATTGTCTCATTGGAGCTTTTTAATTCAAGTGATTTCTGTTGATGGGTTCTTTCTGTGAACATGAAGGAGTGGCTGCGATCCCAGGAGCATTTACTGAGAAGATTATCAAAGACATGGCGTCCTTCAACGAGAGGCCGATCATCTTCGCCCTGAGTAATCCCACCAGCAAGGCCGAGTGCACGGCAGAGCAGTGCTACCAGCTCACAGAGGTAATGATCAGCCTCTTACAGCTGCAGTGTCTAGAAAAGCTTTGAGTTTGTATTGTATAAAAAACATTAAATCAATCGATGTTTTCTCTCGATCCTCCTCTTCCTCTTCCTCAGGGCCGGGGCATCTTCGCCAGTGGAAGTCCGTTCAGCAAGGTGACGCTGGCTGATGGACGCACTTTCTACCCCGGCCAGGGAAACAACGCCTACGTCTTTCCTGGAGTCGCTCTGGGCGTTATCGCCTGTGGAGTGCGCCACATATCTGACGACATCTTCCTCACCACAGCAGAGGTATTGTCTTCAGCGACCACATATAAATGATACATTAACGTATATTTATGATTTCTGAATCCAAATACTTTTAGTTTTTGTAAAATGACACCTGAAGGGTGAACTTGAACCCCCCAGTCGCACACACTTACATCTTCATAGTGTTTTAAAGGGGTAGTTCGCTGAAGTGGGGCTTCATGAGGTACTTATCCATCGTCGCTGTGTTGCCTACAGTAGCTGGACAAACACTTCGTTAGATGGCTAATATCTGTTTTGCTGCTGCGCCTGCCGACAGCAGTACATTGCTTTTCTCACATGCTCGTACTCTCGCCTGTTTCTGTAAACTGGCGGCGTACCGACCGCCATCTGTAATCCACCGTCTGGATAACTACCTCAAACAAGCCCACTTCAGAAGATCCCTTTAAGTTCTCTCTTTCTCTCTCTGCACTTTCCTCCCTCTTCAAATCCACTTCATTGTTTCAGGCGATAGCTGACATGGTAACAGAGGAGCACCTGGCGGAGGGACGCCTCTATCCTCCTCTCAACTCCATCAGGGAGGTGTCCTTCAAGATCGCAGTGAAGGTGGGGGGGACTCTTTCACAATAACATGTGTGACATCAGTTATGTTTCAAATACCATGCGGGTACATTGTGGCACGTTAGTTAGGGATAATTTACATTTACAAATCTGGTAAATGATGTCTATTTAAGCTATTAAAGCTAGAATCAGTTTCGCTGAAGGTTTTTATGTTGGGGGTTGGAAGTCTAACCAAGTTTATAGTTTGTATTTTAAATTCTACCTCTTCTCGTTAAAGCAGTTTTATTGCAAAATTAAATTTGATGTAGATAATGTTCTGCTTTATTTTATTAAAGCTAATAATGTTTTTAAGAGATGCACAACACTCAAATGAAAATTCAAACTTAGTTGCAGACCCTGAAAACTTTAACGTGAGTAACAAATATGTTTAGATGTTATTTAATAAGAGTTAACGCTCATAAACTCTGCTAATCTTCTTGTTTTAGGATTGTGTGGATGTGATTTGATTAGAAATCTCTAATAACCAAAAACAGTTTTGACTTCTCTGATCCCCTCACTTGTACTCACAAGATGATTTGAGAACATAAGTTTTCAGGGACTTAATCTAGGGAATGTAATATTGACTTGTGTTTGTTTCTCTGGCAGATTGTCAACTACGCATACAAACACAACTTGGCTTCTCTGTACCCGGAGCCTAAAGACAAGGAGGCGTTTGTGCTGTCTCACATCTACAGTCCGGATTACGACTCCTTCAGTCTGGACACGTACAGCTGGCCAGAGGAGGCCATGAACGTGCAGGATGTGTGATTTAGACTCTCTCTCTCTCTAAACTGAATATGCTACGACGGCGTATCAGGACCATTGTAGGTAAAAAAAACAAATCAAACCAAAGCGATGATGTTTCCTCTCTCGTGTATTTGTGACTTCATTATCTCAAGACAATTTCTTTCAGTTTCAATTTATGAATTTGTCCTTTCAGAGAAGTTTCTTGTAAATGTAAGACTTTGATCTCGGCGTTTTTCTCAAAGCAGCTCTGTATTCATTTATTTTTAACCTACAATGGCCCTAATGCATCGTCTTAATATGCTGCCGTGGTGTAAAGTACAATTCATGCATTGTGTTCAGAAATGTTGCCTATGATTTCTTCTTTGACTTCTAAATGTCAGTAATTCTCTGCAGACGTACAGTGGTCCTTTATAATTAGATGCCAAACAAACCGTCTCTGTTAGTCTCTCTGACCTCTGAAGTGTCCAAAATGTCAAGTACAAGTTGTTTGTTTCCCTCTTTCAGTGCTGTACCTTTTTTTTGTTTAATCAGTTCTCTGTACCTGGAAGGACTGACAAAGTGAAATATTTGATAGGCGCATACACGCAGTACATCATTAGTACGACCGCTATAGCTTTATAACTTAATATACACTACTGTCACTAGATCTCATGCAGCATAAGCTGAGATGTTGTCGCATTCGAGCTCGCAGTGACTTGCGTTTTTTTTGAGAGATGACTCAGAGCTGGTGTGAAGAAAAGAAAGGAGCGGCTCTACTTGTGACAGCCTCTCTGTTTCCTCTGCTTCCTATCTGCAGGACTGCTGTGTAGTCACGGGATGGGCCCGATGCATAAAAGCCTGAGCAGCAGATCTACCTGACTTAGCCTTTACTACAACACACGTCATGTAACGATATATTTCTCTCTCCATATGATAGTACAAACCTCTGGAAGAGCAATGCTTCTTTGTTGGTGATGATGTGTTTCAGATAGCCTCCTTTGGCGTGGTTGATTCTGGTGTCACAGCTGAGCATCTTAGGTTTGTAGCAGTACCAAGGCTCGCCTGTGTAAAGGTCTGTGTAGTTGCACAGAGGCTGCTGGTCGTGGGGCAGGCACATGTTGCACATAGTAGTTTCAGACAGGAAGCCCAGGCGGAACAGGCTCTTAAAAAACACTCGATCGGGCCGTTCCTCCCTCAAGCGTCGCAGCACCGCAACAGCCTCGCTTGAGTGCACCAGCGTAATCTCCACCTGTGCAGACCCCACCCAGAGCAGTAACGCACAACTCTTCTCTTCTCTCGGCACAACTCGACTGAGGACACTTTTTGTAGCTTAAAAAAAAAGATGAAAAAATTAACCGAAACTCTCTGTGCCTCTTCCTGTGTGACCTCAAAGAAGCCCCATTTGGCTCGTCCCTCTAGCTGCTTCTTCAATTACACACTCCTATCTGCGTACAAGACTAAAAACACTCCGTGATCAGCCTGCATCTGTTCCTCTGCTTCCCTGTGAGCATCGGTTATAGAGTGGAAGACTCTTTCTGTTCTTGAATGTGTTCAGAGGAATTGTTGGGGGTTTAGTGTCACCATCAGGATGTTTTTTTGTATACAATGATGTGTTTTTCCTCTAGTTTTGTACAAAGCTCTCTGCCTGTTGTGGTGTTTTCTGCTGAAGTTACTGATGAACTGTATCTTTAACTCAGAGAGGACATGATGCTCTGCAAGCTTTAGTATTTGACATATGCTTGAAGGTTTTAAAGGGAACATGACACTTTTTAAATACATTTGTCAACAAAATGAGTGATTTATGGCTTTTTGTTTTGTATTGCTCTTTGACATCATTTTGCTGTCTGCAAAACACACTGTAGTGTGTGTTTGTGTGTGTGTGTGCAATTAAATGGTATCTCCTTAAGGCCACACAAGCAGTTTTGTATTACTGAACCTTTCCGTCTCTGTGTGTGTTACCTGCTTTGCGTTGGACGTACTGCTCCCTTCTGGTGGACACATTTCCTGTTTTTAAGTTTTCAAAATGTGTTCGGTCTGGACTGGATGTCAGGTTTTACACATTAGTCTGACAGCAAACGAGGAAGCAGTGATGATGATGATGATGATGATGATGATAGCTGGTGTCTTGGAGATTCAACCATCGTTCAGCGAGATGCAATTGTTTCAATTCTCTACATCTCAGCTTCCCCGAGAACGAGGCTGTTCTGCGAGCTCGTGTTTTTTTTGCTCTGGTCTGGCGATGTTTACATTTCAAGACTTCAAAGTTTTTCTCTTCATTTTTAAAATCTTAGATTCTCTAAGATCTAAAAACTGAGGTCACACATGTTTGTCTTTTCTGCAATAAACTGGTGAACAGTACAAACCCATGTAACTTTCAGTAAAGTGCTTTTTAAATACCCGTGGCTTTGGAGATGTTTAATATTCATATGTCTGTAACATCGTGTGCGTGTTCACATGTATGGAGAGACTTTGCAGCCACTGATAATTATATGTAGGAAAATGTCTATAATACATTTTCAGCTGACCACCAATGTTACATTATCCAATTATATTTCTGTCCCAACATTTATTGGCATTTTGACAAGTTCAGCAGTTAGTGAGAGTAACACCTGCCGCTGGTATAAAGGTAGTGAGTGGTGCGGGACCTTTACCTGCACATTTACAGAAGAAGAATGTTTCTTCAATTTGTTCTTCTATACTTTCACAGAAAGAGAATTCACTCAAATGTTCAATAAAGTCTTCTTTAATGTTTAAACTGGTTTTAAGACCAACACCAGTTGCATCTCTGCAATCAGGAAACATAAAACATTAATATCCATCCCGGATGCAAGCTGGTGGACATCCGCGCTGAGCAGATGTTTTTCGAAAACAAATTATGTCCATATGATTTGCTACACGGGTCTGACTCATGTGCAATATGATCCAGAAGGCTGGTTACATTGTCATCCTTTAAACTGAGCGATGACATCAGGTCTCCGTTTGTTGTGTTGCTTTTTCTTCTGCTCAAACTAAAGAAAAGGCAGGTGATGTGAATCATTTCTTATAATTAGCTATATTACCTTGATAACCATATGAATTTAACCAAACACACATGCGATTACCTCTAGTTTGAGAAAGCAAATGACAACATATGTCATGAACCGCTCGTCCTAACAGAGTTAGGGATGATAGTCTCTGAATAGACTCGTCGTCAGGGACAAACAGGGTTAGACAGAAAATGTAATTTCCTCTTTACATCACACAAGATCTGCTAACTCTCCAACCTTCACTGTCTTCCTATGATGTCATTTAAGACTTAAACATGGAAAGGAAATATTTGCAATAGAAAGTAAGCAATTTATACAAAACAGCTGCTTTTAGACAATCCTCAAATCCACCGCCAGCATCTGAAGTGAAGCTGCACATTAACCAAAGCTGATGGGAAGTCTGCAAGGAAAGAGTCCCCTGAAAGAATGTGGACAGACCTGAAGAAAAACACTTAAAGGCAGATCTTTAAAGTGACATTTGAGGATATAAAAGCTGATTTTCCTCGCAAATCAAAATTATGGTTGACAATAAAAAAGAGTTTCCAGTTTTATCTTTTAAAGTAACATGTATTAAGTTTGGATCAAAGTGCTATAAAAGCAGCCATTATTACCATTTACCTTTTCGTCCGTTACAGAGTTAAAGAGATGCTGTGTGCAGATGAGATTCAACAATGTAACGCTGTCTTTCATTTTAAAAAGCCTCATAATTAAGTGCAGTCAACACAGAGCAGAAGAACACAGACTGGAAAAAGCTACACACTCGAGTGAGTTGAAGAGCGACCGCAACAGCTCTGCTGCTGGCTGATGGAAGATGTCTAACTGTGCAGCTTGTCATTTTTCCCACTAATTGTCACCAACACAGACGCACAGTGTGTAATACTGCAATGCAAGGGGCTCATTCACCATGGGGGTGACCTCATTTGACTTCGCAGACATTTATTTAAATGAAAATATTCAACATTATTACTTTAAGTAATAAAAAAAAAAACGACACATACACAAAACACTTTGGTAACAAAAGCAGATGGGAAGTAACAACCACTCTGCCAAAGTCTTTGGCACTTTCAGAACAACATTAGTGTTGTGGGATCGGGCTGTCAGTCAGGCAAATGTCTCAGTAAAGACCACATTAAAGGGGGAGTAGCTTTTGAGAACTCTGGTTGATGGATTCACACAGTAAACTCAACAACTTCCACTCGTCTCTTCTTCTATATCAGTTGGCTCCTTTTCTTCTCTGGGCAAACGTAAGACAAAAGTGTGTCCATCATGTTCTTGACGATGACTGGAGGGGGGTGGAGGGCGTGAGGGAGGGGGTGTGCTAAACTCATCTGCCAGGCGTCCACCAGCAGCACGTTCAGTCCCTTGAACATGGACCTGAGCACCTCGTCGAGCTGCAGGGAGTACCAGTCGCTGTTGTACAGGCTCACCTCTTGGTCCAGGGCTTGCAGGTTGCCCGAGCGGATCACAACGATGGTCCCCGGCGCTCGGTCCAGAAGTCTCACCAGCGAGCGCCTGATGTGACGGAGCCGCCGTATGTACACCTCCACGGGAAAGGTGCTGAAATGGGCCCAAATGCTGAGGGCCACGACGGTGTTGGGACCCCCAGAAAGGCCGTCCAGCTCGTTTGAGACGTATCGCAACTCACTGGCCATGACGGTGGAGAAACGGATGGGCGGGCCATGGCAGCGGTACTTCAAGAGAATGTTATGGTTGCTGTCCACCGCCATGAAAGGCCCAACGTTTTTAGGACTGTGCAGGTTGAACTCCTTTAATCCTGGGGAAGGTGGAACAAGTGGAAGTTGCAGTGGGAAAGACACACGAGGCAGAGTGAAAATAAAACAGAACAACAGATAACTCACCTGGTACTAAAGCAATGAGGTACTCAAACCACTGCCTGACGGTGGAGTCTCCGTACATGTTGATCACCTTGTTCTTCAAACACTGAGTGATGGCAGATGATTCATTGAACTGGCGCATTGTGACGCCACTTAATGGCCTCCATGAGTCCTCGTAGTAATATCCAGACGGGGCTAGCTTAATAGGCTCGGGTTTTATACTGCTGTTTTCGACCTCTGCCTCTGATAAAAAAGCGAGAAATGTTGCGGGAGAAAATGAATTAATGGAATAAATCAAAGCATGTGACATGACGCACAAACGTTACTCTGCGGGGATACTGTACCTTTCCTGGGAGGCAGCACGTCGATTCTGTCGGGTCCAGACGCGTGTATACAAACTTTAATGTTTACACCACTAAGATAAAAGACAAAAGAATTGGTCGGTGTTAAAACAGTGTTGAAAGGTCGAGTCTGGTGAAGACCAAAACCAACTGAATACTGTCCGACATCCCCAGAACCTTCTTTAATGTTTAGAGTAAAAAGGGTAAGTAACTTCCTGCATGTGGGAACTACTTGTGACAGCCTCTCTGTTTCCTCTGCTTCCTATCTGCAGGACTGCTGTGTAGTCACGGGATGGGCCCGATGCATAAAAGCCTGAGCAGCAGATCTACCTGACTTAGCCTTTACTACAACACACGTCATGTAACGATATATTTCTCTCTCCATATGATAGTACAAACCTCTGGAAGAGCAATGCTTCTTTGTTGGTGATGATGTGTTTCAGATAGCCTCCTTTGGCGTGGTTGATTCTGGTGTCACAGCTGAGCATCTTAGGTTTGTAGCAGTACCAAGGCTCGCCTGTGTAAAGGTCTGTGTAGTTGCACAGAGGCTGCTGGTCGTGGGGCAGGCACATGTTGCACATAGTAGTTTCAGACAGGAAGCCCAGGCGGAACAGGCTCTTAAAAAACACTCGATCGGGCCGTTCCTCCCTCAAGCGTCGCAGCACCGCAACAGCCTCGCTTGAGTGCACCAGCGTAATCTCCACCTGTGCAGACCCCACCCAGAGCAGCGGGAACATAGCAGAATAGAATCCATTCTTGTGGTCCAGCACTTTACCTGCTACGCCCGCTCCAAGCTCCGGGGAGTGCAGTCTGGCCAAAATGAAATCCCCGCCGTAGCTCTTGGGACGACCCTGGAAGTCGTGCATTTGGACGGACGCCTCCAGCTGGTTGCCCACGTGCCACTCCCTCCCTCCCTCAGTGGGTAGGATGACGAACAGGCTGTTTACGGGGTCACTCGTCTGGCGCAGGACGATTGGTGTAGGGCGAGGCGGGGGCCCAGGCCAGGTGATGGAGTCCAACAGATAGCGCTCCTCTAGTTCATCTTCAGGCGAGGGTTTCTGGCCCAGATGTGCACAGAAGGTGCGGTTGTGATGAAAAGTGGGGAGATTCACTGGGATGAAGGACGACTGGATGCTGCTCTGGAGCTGGTAGAGGGCTGAAATAGTGTGGCAGTTCCAGTTCTGAAGATAAAGGGAGGAGAGTCAAGAGGTGACCATCAACCTTTGACTGCCAAAGGTCTAAATACTATCGCATGTTTAACCAAGCAATATCAGGCCTAGACCTAGAATACTCAGGTCAAGTTTCTTTAAATAGCACGTTTAAAAACAATTAAAGTGGACCAAAGTGCTGTGAAGTGAACGGCACAAAAATAGAGAGTAAAATAACATCAACAAGAGCCCACTCCTCTCCTCACCTCCACAGTGTGGATGTTGCGTAGCAGGAAGATGAGGCCAGACAGGGCGAGGAAGAGGAAGATTAGGGCATATTTGGACAAATTTCGGCACATGGTGACCTCCATCTGTCTCCCATGATCAGGCCCGGTTTCACTCTTTGTTGTCACACCGGCGATGGTGGCATCATTTCGTCCTCAGTGACTGATGCTGGCGAATGAGCTCTGTCAACGAGAAGGACCAACAAACTGAAAACTAGTACTTCTTACATTCGTGTTTACAAAGAAACACATACAAATGTGTATAGAAAAGGAATGTATTGTTGGTTTGGACACAAGGGTTATGTTGTTCTACGAGTGTGTACTTCTTCACATTTATTCTGCTTCATACCTACTCTATTTAAATGACTAATTATCTCGCTCTCCATGTAGAGGATGTGGATGTTTGACCTGGAGAACGGCGCCTCATGCAAGATGTTAAAACCATTAATGCTATTGTTGTTTCTACAACATCCATTGTGACAATGTGAATTCAATTTTATTCCCATTACTACGCAATTCAAAATTGTATTTAGCGTCGTCATTGCATCCGTCATAGCCAGTGTCTCTTTGCTTTCACATTTGAGCATCAGCAGCATCTGTCCAAGAACCTCTCACAGTAAGCCATGATATCTGCCGCTTCATCGAAGTGAAGGATTGATGGCCTTGTTCTTCCTGATGAAGTGCGTTCAATATGCTGTTTATCTCTTGCGGCCTCAGTGTATACATGTTTGAGATTAGAGACCACATCTGCCGTTTCCTCTTGTGTGCATGATGCAACACACTTTTAAAACTCCTGTGGTCTGAGCATGGTGCAAGACAAACACATGTGTAATCTCATAAAATATAGGGCATGTTGTGTCACTAGATGAAGGTTCTAGTTCCCCCACAAGTGATGTTGACTGCAAGAAGTGCCCAAAAGGTGGAAAGGAAACCTGAATGGACGAGAGAATGTAACCGTAGAATTACCTTCATCGCATTAATCAATCATTTAGTCTGTAAAATGACAAAATCACAGTTTCCTAAAGCCCAGATTGATGTATTCCTTGTGTTGTCTGACCAACAGTCAAAAACCCATATTTCATTTAGTTTTAAACAGCAAAAAAAATTGACAAGGTGGAATCAGTGATTTATGGATAATTTTACTTTCAGAAAAAAAAGCTTAATCTATCAATATTGTTGCCGACTAATTTTCTGTTTGTTCGACCAATCGGCTAACCGTTGCAGTTCAAATCATTTTTATATCCACTAAATCTAGTTCAAATCAAGGTTTTCTTACCCTGTACAATCATCCACGCTTTGACATGTCTACCAGCTCTAACAGGAAGATTTAACAGCCGTATATATTGCTTCGTTTCCAAGTTATGGCTGTAAAACATCCCGCCGGTTCTCAGTCGAATCTTCCATCTTGAGACACCGAAACAACCGATTGTTAACGATCAGCTGCTTCTATCACATGAACGGCGGCAAATAACGGACAAATAATCATATTTATCACACAAGTGGAGATTCCAACAATCTAATATCTAATATATGTATACAACCATGTTAGCTAACGTTAACACCGGCGATGCAGGCTTTTCTTTAGCCGTAAACGCTCCTCTACTTACACGTTACGTCGACAGGTTAGCATGATGTCGGACCGTTGGACAACCGGAGGAGGGGGGGTGAGTCCAACGGCTGGCCGGAGGAGAGGAGACAGCAGCGGCTTGTGCGGCACGTCAGAGTCGGTGAAGTAGACTGGAGGAGCGTCCTGGTTACCGGGAGCTTCAGTCATCACCATGGGAGGGAAACAGGACCGGGGTGGGGGTGGATTTGATGGGTGGTTCGGTCTGGCTGCTGCGTCCTCTGGTGGTCATTTATTTAATACTTGGGCGCATAAAATACACTGAATGTACTCAAAGTAAAGAATAGAAGCTTCTCCACACAAGAAAATACATGGAGAAGTTTGAATATTTAAAATGTGTACAGTAAAACCTATTCCTCCTGTTATTTTTGCATAATTACCTGGTAAACTATACATTTACTAAAGTATTGTAGCCTACTTATTTACACTTTTGACCTACTTGTGCTTACTTTATACTACATTTCATAGAGAAATAATGTACTTTTCACTTTATTAAATTAGCTGTGTAAGAGTGATAAAATATAATCCATTGTTAGGTTAAACTACCGAAAGAATATGAAATAGTTGAAATTAGCTCCACCATGACCAACTACAACAGTAAAGTATATAAATCCAAATACACAATAGTATATAACACTGGCAGTAGTACTTTTACATAAGTAAATGATTTGAATACTTCTTCCACTGCCAGGCAAACACTTATCAATAGTAATCAGACGATACGATACCTCACAAAATAATCCACCTATAACATTTTGTCTATTAATAAATTACTTACTTTATCTTTTTGTTGGCAATATATCTTCTTTACAGGATAAAGTTTGATTTGTCATGATGAAATGCACAGGTGTAATCAATCATTTCAACATAATATGAACCCAAATAACTATAATTGGAAAATAATTTATTTACATTTGTTAAGATAAAGAAGCTACAATGTTTTCAGGAGATGTGATCTAAAGTCGATAAAAACAGCTAGTGTATGTGATAATAGATAGTGTGGTTGTTGTTTCATGTATAGTATATATCTGTGGTTACAAGTGCATTATGTTCTACAACTCCTAATCTGATTAATTGTCACATGTATTTAATACAGCGGATATTGGTAAAGAAAACAGGATATACCATCCCTGGTCTTTTAATCAGAAGAGGTAGCAACCTACTCGCTGTGTTTCGTCATACAATGATTGCTTTCAAGCTACTAATGTTCTGAAGCTACATCACAATAATTGTCTTTACACAGAGAGGTTACATAACAGAACATATCCATATCATTTTTTTTATTTACAATCACAGTAAGTGAGTAAGTAAGCCTCTCAATCAATCTTGATAAATAAAGGAAACTAAGTGCACTGCGTGAGTGCTGTTTTCAGACAAAGTCTCAAGAGGGAGCATCGATCCTGCAGTCACTGCCAATTCACACACACTCAGTAGTTCTGTACAGGTGTCTGTTGGGTGTGGACTCAGACAGTTTCCTTCGTACTTTGCACTTCTGATTGCTTGTCTGCTGCCTTCTGCAGGGGGGAGTCGGGCTGTGCTGTTTTGCTGGGTGATACTGGTGAGGAGTGCTGTGGTGTTTCTGTTCTATCACTGATCACCTCCTCAGCCTCCTCCTCCCTCTGCTGTACAGACGAGAGGTACTGCTCCAACAGGCTGCAGTCTGCGCTGTCCACACCATCGCTGACACCAGCAAAGCCACCTCGAACAGGGCTCAGTGCTCGCACCGTCTTCAGAGAGTCTGCTGTCCCACTGCTCAGGAAGCTGTCCTCCTGCGCTGCCTGATCACTTGTTGACTGGAAGCCGGAGTCTGGCAACGAGGCGTCTGGCAACGAGGTGTCTGTGCCGGGTGGGATCGTTGTGTTGGATGAAACAGGCGGGACGGGCACACATAGTCCAGGAGCTGAGATCTGAGCTGGGGTGATGGCCTGACTAACATTAGCCAGCTGCTGCTCCACAGACTGCTTCCACTGCTGCATGGACTGGAGCTACAAGGAGAGCACAGGACAAGTGTTAAACTAATGAAGCAGCCATGAGAAGCTTTGCAAAAACCAATAACAGCCCATTTTAAGGAGCATCATCCCTGAAAGCCATTTTTAGCAATACTATCAGCACGCAAGTCAGTCTGTTGGTCCAGTGGTTTTTAAAAATCTCAAGGCACACTTGTATTTACATCCACACAAATAACCTGTGTTATCACTCTGTAGACATATTTCTATTTACTAAATGTCAAATCAAAATTTGACAAAACTATATTACTCATGAAATATTTATTAACAAAATAATTAAATTCAAGAATGAATTTGAAACTTTGTAAAGCTACACACCCATTTAAAAATGAAGAATAGGAACTGCATGTGCAGCTAGAGAACGAGATGCCCGCCGAATCTGACAAGACACAATTGTGCGCGAGACGAGGAGACGCGAGGAGACGCGAGCACAGCACAAGCAACGAGTTGCGAGTAGTTTATTGCAATAAAAGTGTGATTATCACAAGACCTGTTAGGTAACCATTTGATTAGTCGGGCGGGCCGCTACTTGGTCCAGACTGAAACATCTCGACTACTATAGATGATAAATGACAACTTCAATCACTGACCTGTTTCCACAGAAACTTTACAGCTTCCTCCTGAACCAGCCTTTGTAACCTCTCTTCTTCATACTGCTGCTGCACCCTGCAAACAAAACCCATTCTTGCACATTAGTAGTCTTTGTAAATATTAGCAAATATATATACATTATATTCATATATCCACAACCATATGTAACATTTGTTAAAGTACAACAAGTATGCTGATGGTCACTTACCTGTCTAACTTTCCAGACAGGGAGAGGATGTGGTCTTGCATCCTGCGCAGGCGGATTTCACAGCGCACCTCTCTGGCCACAGGGTGACAACACCGAGTGTGCGCTCCCCTCCACCATGACTGTATTTTAACCGCCGCCCTGTCTGCTTCCATCACATTTGTTTTACTGGCACACATACCAACTTCTTCCTTTTTGGGGGCTTCTTTTGTCTCTGCTTTACCAAAGTCAGATGATGTTTCCAGATCACTTTGTGGTGTGCTAACTCTGACCTCCAGTGATCCAGCTGCACCAGAAATAACTTCCTCTTCAAGACCTCCCTCTTGCTTATTCACTGGGGGTGAATGATGTGTCTCGTTTGTGTTGTGCTTTTTGGGCTGTGCTGGGTGCTTCGGAGCAAGGGAATCTAGTTCAAATGTCTCTGTCTCGTCCTCGCTGTCAGAGTGTATCGTTTGTGGCTCCAGATCAGATCTGAAGGGGAGAAAGGTGGACTCGGAGGATAGCATGCTGCCATTGAATTTCTCCTCATCTGTCTGCACATCCTCCAAGTAGATGTGCTCGTCTCTGACACTTGGGCTGCGAACTACCGGCAATGATGGGTGGGAAGAATCACAGCTCATCCAGGTGTTAAACTGCACGACTGGCTCTGTACAAAAGTCGACACCAAACAGTTAAAACTGTGAAAAAGAAAGCTCCGCATCACAACTACTTCTAAAGAGGAACAAACGCACAATGTCAATCGGATCTGCCCCATAGAGACAAATGCTGCATTTCCACTGCGTGGTACGGCACGGATCTATCAACTCGGTTCTCTCTTTTTAGTTTTTTCATTAGCAAAGGTTGTGGATAGTACCTGATACTTCTTTTTTCTACCACTTCAGTCGAGGCTCCAACGAGCTGAGCCCACACTAGATGGTGGAGTGAGACCACAGATTGATCAGAAAGAATCGTCACTAGTGCGTCACGGGACATCCTGCACAAAGCTGACATTTTTAAATTGCCAAGCTACCTTTAATAACGAGCGAAGAAAATTAATAATTTAACCCAGGTTTTGTTTCCGCAAAAATACAACTAAAATTGACGAAGTTCAGACATTCCTCTGCTTGGTTGCCGATGAAAGGATTCACGGCAGTTTCATGTGGCTTTGCTGATCAGCTGAGAATCACGCCTACAATAAGGGGGTTCTACCAAATGTGGAAATAGACCCGGTACCAAAAGTGAGTCGAGTCGAGCCCTACCATGCAGTGGAAACATGGCAAAAGAAGCCCTCTTACCAGTCTCCCGGACTGATGGAGCAGCTGCTGGTGCAGGTGCATTGATTTGCTTCACCTCTCTGGCTCCACCGTGTGGGACTGGATGTGAAGGACTGTGACTTTCCACATCTAGCTGAGTTGGACGAGGAGGGCTGGGGCAGCCTCCGTGGTTCTCCTCTAACAGCTGCCTTTGGTGAAACCTGAGAGACCCGAGAAAATGTCAACGCAAATATGAGATTATTCAAGAAAAATACTTTCCTTTAAGAGGTATATAGGGCAAGGTCATTATGAAGTATGGATGATAGTCTATGGCGTCTCCCTGGCGTCGTGTTTTTTGAGCTTCATGTTGTGTAGCAGTACTACTGAATTCAGATTTATACCTCTGTTTACTGAGGATCTTCTCCAGTTTGGCGTCTTCTGCCGTCTCCAGGGCTGGTGATGACGACAGAGGGCAAACAGTGGCCAGGTATTGAACCAGCTGAACATGCTGACCTGGTCGATATGAACGTCCTTTTCCCTGACTGTAGAGCCACTCTGCTTTGAGACTGAAATCGTGACAATCATATCCAATAAGTAAGAGATTCAAACGTTTGGATAGTGTTGCTGCATTTATCTTAACTAGCAAATTGTAAAAGCATAAGAATGTATGCACCCTTCTTTCTGTGACACCACATAGCCATCCAAGACCTTCAGAATCAAACACCAACTCATGACATATGGACGATAATCAAAACCTGGCAATGAGGGGGTTGGCATTACACAAGGGTTGCTCATAATGGACAGCTGCTCCAGTTCATGAAGAGGTGCCAGGTATGATGCCTACGAAATAATCAGATAAAAGTCAGTCAATAATAATTAGCCTCTAAATAATTTGAATGAATCAGTGCTGATCAAGAAATGGAAGATAATTACTTCATTAAGATCCCTTATCTCATTTTCTGCCAGGGAGAGAATAGATAAATGGGCAGGTAGGTGAGCAGGCACAGTACGAAGTGTTGTAACGCTGTTTCCATGGAGTAACAGAGTCTGCAAAATTGACAGTAAATTAATCAAAGATACATAAAGTAAACTGACATAATAACATTATTAAATAGTATTTATTTTAAAGCTCTCTTTTGACCCGAGAGGCTCCAGCTCTTACCTTTAAGGCCACCAGTTTAGTCACATCACTAATGGCAGATATGTTATTGTCAGACAGATCCAGGTGTTGAAGGGAAACACAGTTGTTTAATTGCTCAATGACCTGTGAAAAAACAGTGTACAGTCACATGGACTGAAAATAATGGTTTTATCTATGCAATGACAATTTTGTGAATAAATTAGATACAGTATCAATCACTTAATTGTGTCAGAATCTCTCTCCTCACCTTTATATTGTTCCCAGACAGGTTGAGCCATTTGAGGTGTGGCAGATCTCTTAGCCCCTCGATGTATCCAATACTGTTATTGGGAAGATTAAGGACTGTCAACTCTGTTAGCCGAGACACGCCCATCATTCTCACCAGACGGTTACTAGCTACAGATAGCTAAAGGGGAAAAGAGAAAAGGCATTAAATCAAGAAAATGTACTTGTGTTTAGTCACAGAGTGATCAGTGACTATGCTACAAGCCTTTAAATAAAGACAGTTGAAACCAAGCAAAGGGCTCAAAGGGTTTAATTACCTGCTGAAGGCCAGGACTCCTTTCCAGATGGTCCAGTTTCATTATTTGGTTACGGTCGAGGATGAGAGTGTGAGTGTCCTCGGAGCAGGTGAAACTAGGATCCAGCTTTTGCATACCCCGGGCTGAAAGATCCACCACAGGTCCTTGTAGGAGCAAAGAAGGTGGAGATTAAATGGACTGGAAAATCACAACAACTGTCATTTTGCTAATCAACTATTGCCTACATAACACACAAGATTAGATTCAACGTTAAAGTCATTGCACTGAGTACAGGTAGTGAGACAACGAAATGCGTTTAGCATCGAACCAGAAGTGCAAAAAGCAGTAATGTGCAGTGTACTGTACAGAATAAAGTATAGAATATGGAATAAACAGTAAGGGGTCTGAGTACATTACAAATATACAGTATGAAAAGTGAAACATATGCAGCAGTGACAGTAGGCAGTGCAAGTATAAAATATATATAGTGTAGCGTGTAATTACGAGTAATGCTAACAGTAGACATTACAGAATAAACAGTGCCTCAATTTTACACATCAGTGTTTAGCTAGCTAATGTTACCTAGACAACTTGCAGAACATTAACACAACACAATGAGTTGGTCTGATATTTAAGTTTTGTTAAACCTGCAACCTTCCACATACAAGACTATTTGTAAGTCTGACACTAGAAGACTGACACATGATGTTTTGATCTGCATCCTTTGACACTTGATGTTAGTAACGTTAGCTAACAACAGTAATCTGAGGTGATGCATGCTAGCTAAACTCACGATAGCTAGTAATAAACATACTCACAACGCTTACTGTTAAACAAAAATTAACCAATGCTGTAAGTCTGACCAAAGCAAAAACAGCCACTTACCAGCATTTGTGTCGCATTTTAAATCTGATACACCCATCCTGTCTCCTCAGGCAACACCTAGCGTAAGCTAACAACTCTACTAGCTGAAGACTGTGGTGTGAAAGACAAGAAGCGTCTGTCGCGTGTCAAACGGTTTAACCAAGGAGGTTCTGGGAAATGTAGTTCAAACTAGCGACATTGCTCATTTGAAGGGGCGTCTTTGTGGCTTGAAAATACTACAAGTATCATCATTTCCTACCGCCATCCAGGTTATAGTAAAGAGAGAAAGAAATAAGAATAACGTTAAAGACAAACAATGCTTTATTCATGTATTTATTATCGTATTATTGAACCAGAAATCTTACCTGCTAAAAAGGCAACCGTCAGTGTGTGTCAACTTTGAGATAATTGGCCAAAGTATTCATTTGATTAAACTTTATTTTAATTTTTTTACAAAGGCAAAAACTATTTATATGTGTGTGGTACGCGTTAAGTATTAGTAGCATGTGAACTGAAAACATATTTGCTATTTATTAGTTCATAAATATCGATTTGCAGTCTTACTAATTCCGTTTCCGCTTCCGTCATCTTCCTTTCCGGTTTTGTGCCCTCTCATAGCCATCATGAAGTGAGTGTGTAGAATACTATCAAATGCCATCTCAACGCTTTAATAAACATTATAACGATGTTATCTACATTAAGAGTAAAGGTGTACCCTTTTCTTTTAGTGATGCCTTGTATTTCTCGTTTTTAGGGTCGAGTTGTGCAGTTTCAGCGGGTATAAAATATACCCCGGCCATGGCCGCCGATACGCCAGGATAGACGGAAAGGTACGTTAACCATACCACACAACACCGGTTTCCAGCTGCTCTGTCTGTAAATACGTTGGGAAATACACATTGCTGAATTAAATCCTTGTTTTTGCTGTTTTATGTCGCTTTATATAGATGTTTATTACGAAACAATCTCTGGAGTAGGCCTAGTTGGCGTCATTGAATGCTATGTAACACGCTAACATTAGCTGCTAGCATGGAAGGATAGCGCCACAAATGAGCAGCTAAACAATATATTAATTATGTTAATGCGCCGCTTTTTAGCGGGATTTGAGTGCTATGGAGTTGTTTTTTCGGAACCACTGTGTATATTGACAATGTTGACAACATGTCACTGCTTTTAATTAACTAGTTTGATATGTAACTAGTGTGAAAGGAGCAGACTGGTCTTCATGGTTCACTTCAGTATGTTAAGGACATTGCATCACTTAGCATACAGCCATAAAAGTAATGATACATTTAATTTGTATAACACCTTTTTATACAAGTGCAGCTCAAAGTGCCTTAAAATACGGAAATAACATGCACAGTGTGCGTCACATTACAATTATAGACATGAACACAAAAACTGATGTGTGATAGATGGAATTCAATCAATTATGAACTACATAGTGCCCTAAGAAATCCCCCCCAATGAAACAAAATGGTACATAGATTACTTTCTGCCAACAATCCCACAAAACTGAGTGACATTTTGTAGATGCAAAAGTTAAACCTATGATTGATGTTGCAAAATGACAATAGTGTGTGTGTCTGAAATGTCAATTTACTGAACATTAAAAACTTGTAAATGTTATGTATGTTACTTAATAGGTATTTTGTAAATTGGTAATCTAAGGGTGTGATTTTTCTTTCTTTTGTTAGGTGTTTCAGTTTCTTAATGGCAAGTGTGAGTCTGCCTTCCTGGCCAAGAGAAATCCCAGACAGATCAACTGGACTGTGTTGTACAGACGCAAGCACAAGAAGGGCCAGTCTGTAAGTAACCTGCTGAACTGTTTATATTAACTGGTGTGGTGGTGGACTTTAAGTCTTTATTGTTGTACTGTGCCTTCAGTTATTGTCCGGAGCTGATATTTGACTTAATATGTATTTGGCATCTGGGCTGTTTGGTGCTCATCATGTTGCATATTCCAGCTGTTAAATTTGCAAAACTGTTGTTATTTCACTTGTAGGACATTTACCAGTGTATAAAAGCGCTGATAACATGCCTACATGTGTGGGTAATACATGGGGAATTAACTTTGGCTTCACAAAACAATATGGATGGATCTGTACGTTGTCAATACAAATTCTTGATAATTTTCACATCCGTTTGGCTGCAGGTGAACGGTGTGTACGGTGTTGATCTGTGTTATGTGCTGTTGCTTGACTGCGTTTTGCAGGCTGGGCAGCAGTGTTCACTCCACACCTGCAGCCATAGAGCAACAGGAGATCATAGTACTGGTCCTTGACTTTTCCCATTGACCAGCCTCCAAATTCAAATATTAATGTCAAATCTAACTAATATTTACAAAAGTCAACGTTTAATGGTTATCTATACACTATAAATCTATAATTTAAGTGTTTTTGTGGTAGCCCATCTATTGCACGCGCTGCTGTCATCGCCATCAGTTTATCAGTACAGAGCAGTGGAAGATATATCAATAAAACTTAGTAAGTAATGTTTTGACGAAGCCCCCCACAACCAAAGCCCTCTTCAAACCCTGAACTGTGTCTGTAGACTGCAGTTTTGTTTTTAGGAAAGTTTAATTCAGAAAGTTTTGTGGTTAGGTTGAACATCAAATTGTGTTTTTACTTCATCCATCGTGTAGCAGCTTTACTGATTCAACAGCTGTAGGGTTTTTCTGTACCTTGAAGCAAAATGAACACTAATGTAAGTACTGGGTGAGCAGAGGTTGGGCGTGTTAGTACTGTGTTTCTGTCGTGCATATTGTGCTACAAATAAACGGGTCTTTTCATGATGTGTTAACAGGAAGAGGTGGCAAAGAAACGTACCCGCCGCGCAGTGAAATTCCAGAGGGCCATCACTGGGGCCTCCTTGGCTGAGATCATGGCCAAGAGGAACCAGAAGCCTGAGGTCCGCAAGGCCCAGAGGGAGCAGGCCATCAGGTGAGGAGACAAACCGTACTTTTATGTATTTTCTTTTTGAGGAGAAAAAACTAATTAAAATCCAGTTTCTTAGTTGCTCTTGAATCGGGCTGATTCCCTCAAACTTTTAAGAACTTATCGTTTTAGCAGGAGGGACATGGTGTGTTTACAATTGTGGAATTTGAGTACTGTGTGGATTGACAATGTTAAACATGTCACTGCTTTTTCATTAATTAGCTTGATATGTAACGGGTGTCAAAGGAGCAGATGAAGGTCTTCATGGTTCTCATCGCTGTTTCTTTTAAAAATCCACATAGTGTCTCAATTTGACTTGTATATATTTTTTTATATACACACACTGATAACATGCCTACATGTGTGGGTAATACATGGGGAATTAACTTCACAAAACAATATGGATGGATCTGTACGTTGTCAATACGAATTCTTGATAATTTTCACATCCGTTTGGCTGCGGGTGAACGGTGTGTACGGTGTTGATCTGTGTTATGTGCTGTTGCTTGACTGCGTTTTGCAGGCTGGGCAGCAGTGCTCACTCCACACCTGCAGCCATAGAGCAACAGGAGATCATAGTACTGGTCCTTGACTTTTCCCATTGACCAGCCTCCAAATTCTCCAACATGCTACATTTCTCACCTGAAACTGTATTATGTGCCGTTTGATTCCATTACAGTGAACCTAGCGCTTCTAAAATACCACTTATAATTTGGGCCATGTTAACTTTAGTAGTAAAATCAAGTGTCTTTGAGTTACAAGAAAAGAACTTTACAAGTCTAATGTATTATTAATGTCAAATCTAACTAATATTTACAAAAGTGAACGTTTAATGGTTGTTGTTGCAGTGAATAATTACTGGGGTTCACCGTTTCATCGGCCGATATGTTTACTAATGTGCGATGATGAGCGCCGATAAAACGGGGGTCATCACACTAATTGAGTGCCAAATAGTGAGATAGTTGGTGAATAAGTACAAGTGTCACTTGAGCACTATGCCTGTTTATAAATGTTTGTTATCTATACACTATAAATCCATAATTTAAGTGTTTTTGCGGTAGCCCATCTACTGCACCGCGCTGCTGTCATCGCCATCAGTTTATCAGCACAGAGCAGTGGAAAATATATCAATAAAACATAATATATATATATCATTTCTTTTTTTATATATGTATATATTTAGATTTTTTTTATATATTTTTTTTTTTATACAAACAAATGTATATATATTGCGTGAGTATTTGATCTATCGTACTCCTTGTTTAGTTTGGCTGATTGTTTCTTTTTTCTCTCAGAGCCGCCAAAGAGGCCAAGAAGGCAAAGCAGGCGACCAAGAAGCCCGCTGCTGCAAGTGCAAAGGTAAGATCTCAAGCCATACAGATATAGTATTAAGTATGCGATGTTATATTGTATACAAGTTATGAATATTATAGTTGAGAGTGCAATTAATTACTAGTAAGGAGCTTGGCTTTCGTGTACATAAATAATATAATGTACTTCAGGATTCACTGGATCATTAAGCAACTTCACTGTTTTAATTGTGTAATATGTATTTAATGTATTTCTCTTCCTGTAGGCCGCTTCCAAGACGGCACAGAAACCCAAGATCGCCAAGACCATGAAGATCAGCACACCGCGCGTTGGTGCAAGGCGCTAAACCCGTTTGATTGTCTAGGGTTGTGAATAAAACACTTTTGAATAACCATCATATGTGTGATTTGTAATTTAATAACAATGTTGCAGCAGGAGCATATTGAGAATATGTGCCATTTATATGATTGGCATCTACTAAGATATGCACACGGGCAGTAAAAAATACATATTTTGTAAACACTTTAAGTACTTTGGCCTTGAATGGGTTTAGATTAGAATAGGATTAATCTGGTCCTTTTTAATTTTAACCAATCCAGTTGATCCTCTGCTGTAATCCTCATCCTGATGTCAGACCTCTGTATTGAACTGCTGCCCACATCTCCCCGTGTAACTGAAGCTGGCTGCATGTCTGCCGGCCACAGCTTTGATATGCAAGAACAAATAGCGTGAGATGGATGTGTGGTGTAGTTTGAGAGTTGCCACAGAAGTGTTGTGTAATCTTCCTTGTGGATGATGGAAACTGTAGCTCAGAGTTTTAGCAGCAGAGGGGGTTAAGTTTCGTCTCCTGACTAGTGCTGCACACGTGAAAGGACTGAGGATGCAAAAAGATTTACTGTATTTATACTTTAAACAGAATCACATGATCTGTTGCGACACAAATTAATCTGTTATCTGCCTTTTCCATTAATGGTTGGCTCAAAGTACTTAAATACCAGAGGTTTTATTTAAATTAATTATATAAATATATATATTTATTTATATATATATATATTTATATCTGTTCGGTCTGCAACTGATTATTTTCTCAGTTAAATGTTTAGTCTATAGGTCAAATTGAATTTGATTTAAATAGTTTTCACGTCTGCAAAATGTTGTTTAGTTTTGAGCAACAGTCTAAAATCACAAAAGTATTTTCAGTTTAACATCGGATAAAGAAAAGCAGAAAATGTTTTTAGTTTTGCCTGAAACCGAAACGAAGTTTATCAAAGTATTTGGTTAAGTTTCTGTCGATGTATGAATAGGACTCCAGTGATTCAGTGTTGCACTCCGAGTGACTTTAAAGAGATATTTTAAAAATGGAGGCGAAGATATCGTCATTTTTAATCCCTTATCCAGCTCAAAGTCCAAAAAAAGATGGAGGATAAGGAAAGGACTTATTGCAACTCAACAATTCTTGTTAGACCCTCTGTGTCCACACGCTTTGTATTAAGACATTGACATCTCAAGACTAGAAGTGCAACGATTAGTGGACTAATCATCTATAGCTAAATAATCAGCAAGTATTTTGATAATCGATTAAATTGTTTAAATAATTTTACGTGCAAAAATGCTTTTTTCAGCCTCTAAAATATGGAGATTTCCTACATTTCCTTCTTATATCGCATTAAAGTGAATATCTTTTGGTCTTTATTAGCATTTCACAGCCACAGATCCATAACGACCATCAAAGTGCCATTTGTTCAAACAGTCAGCAGATCAAGACATATTTAAAAGTGATGACACAAAGTATTGCTAAAATAGTCATGGGATTATAATATATATCTATAGTGGCAACGTGTCAAGAGAAAGTATTATTCTTACACAGAAACAATAGAAAATAAACCTCATTTTGATAATAAAAAGCCGTTAGCAGGTCAGTGTTAGCTCGCCGACTAACAATCAATCAAAAGCTGCACAAGTTAAATATTGGTTTAAGTATTTCTGATTTTAAAAAACAGTTTTCAAGACAAGATATTTGTTTTTAATCAAGTGATTAATAAATTATGATTTGCTCACACAGATTAAAGCCATTAAAATGGAAGGAATCATTACATGGTAATCAATAATGTCTTAATTATCACTGAGGTACAGATGCCATAACTGTAATCTAATTATAAATAAGTAAAAGGAAAAGATTAATGTGATGAAATCCTTCCTAATTTCATTTGGAAAAACTTCCCTTTAAACCACGTTCAACACATATCCAAGAGTTACATTTGTTTTTGGGAAATTAATGCATGAGGTACCGATTGCTACTCTGAGAAAATTGATGGAAAAAAGACTAAAAACGTCCCGACTAGTGCACGAGACGTAAAGCATGAACTCAACTTAAAGGATGTACAATCATACGAGTTGTTGAACAAGTAGTACATGTGCGCTGATGACCACGATTCTTGAGTGTGTGTTGACTACAGTTAAAAAAAAGTCTCGTTTCCTTTTTTACACCCTGAGGAAATTTGAAACTCAAGGAAAAGTGCACAATTCCAACAGGGACGACTTAATGTGGTGGAAGAACGGTTATGGCATGGATGTTAACGTGGGACGATGTAGAGATGATGGAAGGGGCCGGTTTGTGCCCAGAGGGAAGTCTCCCTTTCAGTCCCCTGAAGGAAGAGAAAAGCACTCAGGACTCTGCAGCTTCTGCAGCTTCTGCAGCTTCTGCAGCTTCTGCAGCTTCTGCAGCTTCTTTAGCCGCTTGAACCTCCGCCTTCTGATCCTGGTTGAACCTATTAGAGAAGGAAAAATAACATGTTATTAAGATTAAATAATTTCCAACATGCTGCCTGATCATAATGATCAAAGAAAGAACTGTGCGCTGCATCAGCATCTGAATAATTTCTGCTCATTAATAATTGTATTTATTCAGTTACATTGTCTTACTCTCTGAACGTGGTTCTTCTTGCATTACGGCTACCACACGTATGTTGCCTTCAGGTCACCACAGAGTTTTAAATAGTACTAACATTAGTTGTAATAGTAGGATGAATGATGAATAGTAGGAGTCACATGATGCTGAATGTGCACTTCCTGTGTTTCAGTGAGATGTCCAGAAGAACGCAGTGGCATTTATTAACCCTTTAAACACTTGATAACTACGTTTGGCCCCCGCTGATTAAAGTGAAGTGGGTTAGTCCTGAAGTTAGCAACACCTCACTTAAGGTGTGTTGACATAAGTTAAACCACTTCAGATTCTTCAGTCATTTTTAGTCTTCGTGGAAAATGTTTCCGCTCAGTTCAGGTAATTGTTGACATTGCAAACAAAGCAAATATGAACGACTGTGTTATACATTTACTGCTGTGTAAGTGCATTGTGCTGACACAGCAGTAAATGTATAACACAGTCGTTCATATTTGCTTTGTTTGCAATGTCAACAATTACCTGAACACCACGACTTCTAATAAGTATAATATCTTTACTAATAGTGCTGCTGTGCACTTATCTTGCATTACATATGAAAATGGATCTAACGGAGATAATCAAGTCAGTGAATGAACCTCAATAAAACACAAACCTCCAGATCCTGTACAGCTGGGAGGATCCTGCAGAGCCAACAAAGAAGTTGACACAAAACAGGTTCCAGTTCTTCGGGATTATGACCAGCGAGTATCTGGACCAGATCAGGCCTGGCGGGAGAAAAGGACAACAGGAGGAGTGAAGGTTATGCACATTAATGATGAACAGAGTTTTGGCAAAACAGTCCCAGATAAGATTAGTTTGAAGGAACATATTGCAAAAGCAGATATACAGACAACCTTTAGCACAGATTGGTCAAACACTGAACTGATCATTTTGAGATAGAAATACATCCACTGACAGAAAAGGCCACATTATAATACATTAAAACATTAGAAGTACAGGACATTAACTCAAATAAGCTGCTTCCAGTTACATTTCCCTGGATCACATCATCTCTATTTTAAAATTAAATAAATGTATGTTGCAAACGGAGACATTGTGCCATCAGAGGCTTAATTGTAAAGTCTCATATTAAAATCTATTGCATGTTACCTGTGGCTGTCAGCACTGCAGACTGGGAGACACTGAGTTTGTCTGCTGGTCGAGACATATCAGCCAAACCAGCTCCAACCAGACCCTGTGGAGGTGAAGAGACACATGTTTACTGGATGTTAACAGAAGAATTGAAATTGATAAGACTAATAAATACACAATAAAGTCCTTTATGTCTACGGCAATAGTTCCCAACCTCAGCGCTGGGACTCCCAAAGAGCTCGCAACATATTTAACAACACAGGAAAGCAGAAAAAAAACATATTTTTCTGAATTACTGGATAATTTTACATAAAAGTATTCAAATAACCCAATAAGATCAGAGAAACCTTCAGTGATCCCCCTGGGGGCAGTCAGGTGTCAAAGCAGCAACAGCCATGACACACAGGACAGGACAGCTAAGAGTTAGTGAGGAGCTGAATGTACAAATACAAAATGAAGATAATTAAGAATATATATATATATATATATATATATATATATATATATATATATATATATATATATATATATATATATATATATATATATATATATATAAAGCAGCAAATATATATATATATATATATATATATATATATATATATGAATAAGTGCAAGTATGCCAGAGTCCAAAGTAAGTGCATACAGTGCAGGTGCATCATTGATCGAAGTGGCCAC
The DNA here is from genome assembly GCF_900634415.1 of Cottoperca gobio. Lineage (NCBI taxonomy): Eukaryota > Metazoa > Chordata > Actinopteri > Perciformes > Bovichtidae > Cottoperca > Cottoperca gobio. Next base: position 21,678,453 of record NC_041375.1, read on the forward strand.
CGTGCAAAGATATTAGCGGTTTGTGCTGCGAGGGTTTCATGTACGCACGGCTTTGTTTCCCAAGACAAACCGGTTGGGAACCATTGTTCTCATTTAAAACACTTAAACTGTGTGAAATGCACGTACCCATTTAAACACCGGGGCCCAGAAGAAAACTGTTTTCGGACCTGAAATAAAAAACAAAGAGAGAAATTAGAAATGTATGCAGTTGTGTTCTTACAGTGGATATTACAGTATTTGGTGTAATCTCACAGTTAATCTGCCTGCTGGGATTTTCTAATGGCTGCAAAGGTGAAACCTAATTTCCCGCAGTGAAGCCAGAGTATCAGAAACCTGGACCTCATTGTTTTTGGAATTAACTTAATTAGCTTTGCTTTACAGAAGAGGAAGAACAATGTGAGGAAACATAAAAATGAGCTGCTCTACACAAGTTAATAAAATACCACATGACAATCATGTCGGTACGGCGTGCCTCAACAGTGTTTTAGTGATACCTTTGAACTCCTCACAAACTCCAAATTTAACACCACAATAAACTAAATGGCTTTAGGCCAAAACCACAAAATATAACCTCAGGTGGATACTATACAACGCAGCATCAATAACAAAGTGAAAAGTATGAAATACATGTCATACGCGTTGATGTTACATAATATGCTTCGACTTCATTGAAATGTTCTCCCTAAGAAGTTAATCTTCCTACCAGAATATTCTTATTTCTGTTTAAATGTGCCATGAAACCACAAAGTTTCCAAAAAGCTTCCCTCATATTCATGCTGCAGGCTAAACACAAAGCCTTGTGAAGCTGCAAATCATCATCAAGTCGCCGCCCCTTCGTACCTGGTCAGAAAGTCGTCCTTGTTCTCCTCCAGTGCTCTTACAGACCGAACACAAACCAAACTGTCCACCGTGACGCACACAGTTACTCCTTAATCTCAGCCCCCTCTAGTTACGATCAGTGTCTCGCTGTCTGAATGTTCGGCGTGCAAGTTGTACTCGCAGAACAGGAGAAACACGTTCAGTTTACTAGGTGCTCGTCTCGACACACAGCGCAGGCTAAAGGAACACATCCCACCTCCATGAAGGTTACAGTGTTTTATAGCAGCGTCACTGTTTGTGGTGCTGTTTCTACTAAACATAGTCTGCCCTCTTTTATAAGAAGTGGGTTGACAACATATACCTTGATGAAGGTAAGATTTATTACAGGGTTGTTGTATTTCACTGAGATTTAGACAAATTAAGAATGTTAAATCATGATATCTGAAATAATAATAAAGCGATTAAGATATTCAGTAATAACTTTTGATAATGTGTCATTAGGCATTTAATCAAGCAAAAGTGGCTTTTAAAATGTGAAGATTTGCAGCTTTTCTCTCGTGTGTATCGTTTTTAATAGTGTAAGTTTAGGACAGTATAAAACACTCTTAACAGAGAGAAAGCATACGCAGCTTAACACTGTATATTTTATATTATACTACAAATAAAACCACTGTGACCTCACCTTTTAATTGTGTCTTTAAAATCACTCTTTTTATTTATGTTTGTCGTTTTAAGTACTATTTCTTACCTTATCTATGCATCTGTACTCTGTTGCTGCAAAACAGATGTCTTCCTCTAGGGATCAATAAAGTCTCTTATCTTAATAGAAATTGGTACTTTTATCATAGTATGAACATCTGAGATCAGATCTGATTGAACTCTTAGTATTATCTTATGAACATGACATTTACCCAGATTTTTCAAAATAAATGACTGTTTTGCACAATATATAAAATACTCAAAATACCACAATAAACTTTATGAGTTACAAACTTTCCTTGTCGTAAACTGTGAGACTGAGCTGCTTAGTGAGCTGGTGCAGATTAGGGTCAAACATCAAAACAATGACATCATACAGGTCGGACATCAAGAACAGACACGAGCTGCTGTGCATGTGCACATATGGAGGTGTACACATGCATCCACACATCACAGCTGGACAGAGCCCAAACATAAGACCCCCACATCACAAACACAGACCCAGCCTGCGAATTAAGAAGCCGGATGATGGACTCTTCATTACCTGCGGGGTGGTTGTACAGAGGTCTCAGTTTGGCGGGCAGCGCGTGCTCGATCTTGTCCAAGATCCGGTGATAGGAGGCTCTCAGCGCAGCCATGGTTGTAGGTGTTCAGATGGAAATGAAGAGTGGAGCTAGCTCGCTACAAGGTGAGCAAGCTAGTAAGGAACCTTTCTTGAAAGCCACCGAATTAAAACAATAAAAGTTTGCCTTCGTCTACTTGCACGAGGTTGTCAAATAAATAAATGTCAGTTAGACTGAGCGATAAGAGAGGATGCTGCTGTCCTACTGTCGACCTTCGCCCGGCACCACTGTGAGCATGCTAGCGCTGCTAGCTTCTGTCTGACCGACACGACGGGGTGACTTTCTGCACGGTGCAACCTACCTACCTCGTGAGGGGCGGGGCTACCTGTTTCCTCTATCCTCATTGGTCTACCTGGGCAGAACCCTGATATGATTGGTTTAAAAAGGACTTCTATCTTTCTCGCCCGGCGTATCCCGAATGGGTGGAGACACATCATCGCTTTATAAACGAATTTAATATAATAAAATATTTTATTCTAGTTTTAGGTATGATTTCTATTATGATTTATTTTATTTTATTTTATTTTATTTTATTTTATTTTATTTTATTTTAT
>NC_041375.1:21686147-21688647 GCF_900634415.1 Cottoperca gobio
CTTTTCTTTTGTCTGCATGACAGTAATTGAGCCAGAAATCAAAATATAAAGGTTTTTCCTCTGAGTTAATGCTGCTAACTCACAAACTCCCGGCAGACCTCACTCTTTTGTTAAATCTAAGTTGTATTTGTCACTTAATTAAGAGGAAACGTGTCGAGTTCCTCAAACATAAACTGTCAGAATATTTGGTATTGATGACATTTAAGGAGCAGTTTGTTACTAACTGCTGTGTTACACAAAGTACTAAAGGGAATTAAAGTCTCATTTTACAGCAGCTACGTGGGACTTTACTTTTCTTTCTTTTATCTGTTGGTGCAAGGGAGGCTTCCCCTGCATGAATAATACAGTACATGCTACGGAAGTACTAACTCCAAATGTTTAATGTGATATTGTATACCAGTGCACAGAACTACGAATGTGTCCGACTAGAGTTAAGGTTTAAGGATAGAGGGATAAATAAAGTCATGTTGTCTATTAGAGCTGCTTTTGATAATTAAAGTTATTTTTTATTGCAGAAATGACCAAAATATGGAGAATTCCTGCTTTTCTCTGTTTAATATCATATTAAACTGAATATTTTTGTATTGACAAAACAAGACATTTAGATGCATCACTTTAGACTTTGATGAAAATAACCGTTAGCTGCAGCAGCAGCCATATTGTCTTTACTGTAACTCCCCATGTTGGTCTACTCCTCCATGTTTGCACGTCTGTCCGTCCTGGTTGAGGCTCTTCCTGAGGTTTCTTTAACTTCTCCCTGTTAAAACACAGAGCGTGTCGTAAGCTGTGCAGACTGTTGAGCCCCCTCAGGCACATTTGTGATTTGCGATATTGGGCTCTATAAATAAACTTGACAGGGATGGATGGTTATAGATAGCATAGGGCTGTCATTCAATAGGCAAATAAATAAAGAAACCTGTCATTCTACAAATGTTTTTCTTTCTTTCCACAGGTAGAAGAGAATTTGTCCAGAGACTTAAACTTGAAGGGACACTGAATGTACACGATGGCTGTGTAAGTGCTCCACATTTTCATTTCTTTGCTCTTTTTGTTTATGTCCAAGAGAAATAAGTGTTTGTATCGTCTTGAAAAGAAAAAGACTAATCGGTCGTTTTTATGCTGAATGACTTTTTTCCAAGAAACGTCTCTGAGCACATCTCTGGCTCTAAAGTCGTGTTTGTGTTCTCAGACTCTAAGAACGTCTTTAGTCGAGGACAGCCCTGCACACAATCTTCGCTCAGTTTGTGAAGCCAACGTGTCTCGCAGAGAGCAGACCTCTGACTTCAGGCCAGGTGGTTAATACCTCCTGAGAAACCTGAAGCTGACATGAGGAGTCACACGTCCTGTCACACTATCAGCCTGGACGTCAGCCCGTCCCAAACACCACAACAACCGCCGGAGAGCTCCGCTGTAATACCTGCCTCCAACCACAACTGCTACAGTAAAAAGGATTTGAGGAACGTTTTTATTGCATGTCATGAATATATAAGCGTTTAGTTTTATTTATGCAGAGGCAGGCTGAGATGTGTTAACATTATAGACTAATAGAGGCAGGGACGTGGTTCACTTTGGGCTGAAACTATTAGTAGCTAAGCCAGTTAGTTGCTGTTGTAAGTCCTTTTATTGAATAAAAACACCAAACTATATCCGTTCATAGCCTCTGAAATGACCTGCACTGTGGGGAAGTGCATATTGTCACTGTTTTATGACATTTTATAGACTAAATAATTAAATAATCATTCATATCTGGAGGGGATGTCCCAACAGATCTGTTTTGGGGTTAGCATTTTTCTTCGTCTTATAGGAAATACACTCATCAGATGGACACAATGCATCTCCACAAAAACTATTTTGTCTTCGAGACATTGGCTGTAACACATTTTTCTGATAAAGTGCAACACGGCTCACTGATGAGCTGCATCCTGTCAGTAAGTGGACGGTCTGAGTGTTTTCAGATTGGTGGCTACGCACCTCTCAGCCATGTCAGCTGTGGGATGAGGAGGTCAGTGCGACAGAGCCACAGCAAACATTGTGAAATCAGTGAAAACAAGGAAGTCTTAGTTGCAAAATCAAAGTTGCTGTTATTGGTCAAAGAATACGGAAACATTACAATATAACATAGTTCTTGCCAGGACGGATACAAATGTTCCTGACGGTGAAGACTTCTGTCCTGTTGCGCTTTGACATTGTGTCATACAGTGTTTCCCCTGAGTTTGTGTCAGACTTCCCCCATATTACACACACACACACACACACACGGTGGAGCAGCTACACCCTCACGATTTTGCATCCTCACTTTTTTCACTTTCAGATCGATGTTACTCTGTCTTTTAATCGCTCATCACATGAGACTGATTCACCTGCACTCCACCTCACCATCCAAAAACATTTGACTTCAGACGATCAGAATCGATCGAAACCTGTTTTCAAAGATATCACAACACTGAGCCTCGGGTTCAGTGTGCGGGCCGTGGTAGACGTTCATGCGGGCCGTGTGATT